>NW_013524934.1:2112117-2195950 GCF_000836215.1 Papilio polytes
AGTTATGCCGTAACACACATAAAAAAAAAAATAAAAAAAAATATACCGACGAATTGAATACCTCCTTCTTTTGGGAAGTCGGTCAAAAATAACTGAACATTCACCCAAACGTTGCTGCTAATTCCGCATTTAAACTTTTAATTAGGGTTCTTAATGGCTTAAATGTGTGTAAGTTGAAAAGTACGTTGTTTTATTAACCAAATTACTTTTTGAATGTTTGTGAAAATAGCGCGGGAAATGCTCTTTGTTTTGGTAAATATTTAATTGTGAGAATGAAATAGTGATTAGTAGTTTTAAAATAGTATTTAAGATGTGGTTGCGGAGTTCAAGTGAATATGTTGCATTTAGTTTCTGAAAAAAAAATACAGAGAAATTATGTTTTAATTGTAATTTCATTGATCAAGCCTTTCATTATGTTGTCTTACAAGAAGCAATGGTATTGTTAAGTTCTTAAATAGTAGGGTAATAGTAGAATTACAATTCTGCAATTTGTCTCTATCAAGACGAACTAGTACTAAAAATATTCACCAATTCGTACGGAAATAAATAAGCTAGGGATCATAAATTGTCTTTGATCGTAAAACCCGATATCTATTCTCATCTTACTTGACATATAAATGAAAACAATTCTAAAAGAGTATATATTTCTACAGATATTCGACTGCAGGGAGGTAACGACAGCCAGTGGAATGTTCGAAGCTCTCTGTAATCATATCAAATACGCCACGAATAAAGGAAATATAAGGTAAAGTTTCACTATACCCCGAACCAGTCTTTTGAACTGTTAAATTCATATACAACAAAAACGTAACATATAGTTCGAGTGCTCTGTAATAAAAATACATCAGACAAATTACCCTTTCTTGTGTAAAGCAGCTAAGCGGAAGAACAAATTTGCATCAATATTGAATCTGACATCAATCAGGCAAACCACAGGCAATCCATATTCTAATAGAAAAATCAAATATGTAGATTATTCTTATTGCTTCGACTCGTGTGTTTTTAAAAAAAAACCTAGAAAGAGAAGAAAGAAAAAGAAACTAACTAGACAGAACTACTTACATTAATTTAGCAGAAGTGTAGTTAACAAGGAATTACCGAGTTTTTTCTTAACGGGAAAGTCAAGAACTGTCATACTAATGTTATAAATGCGAAATTTAAAATAGATTGATGGGTGTTTGTTAGTGTTTGCAGCCTAAACAGGTTAAGAGATCTAGATGAAATTCGGAATAGATGTAGAGCATAGTCTGAAAAAAATACATAGGTTACTATATAAGTTTCTATTTAATTCCGCGCGGAAAAAGGCCGGAGTCGCGGGCGAAAACTAAATTCAGATAAAAGAGTATGCTTATAGGAAAGATTTATACATATTCTTAAATTTCAGGTCAGCGATAACAATATTTCCTCAGCGAACGGACGGTAAACACGATTACAGAATATGGAATCCGCAGCTCATCAGTTATGCTGGCTACATAGAGGAAGATGGCTCAGTGTTGGGAGATCCTGCCCGCGTAGAATTCACAGACGTAAATTCTCTAGACTTATTTAAAACTTTAATAAACTTAAGTGAGCAGAATCATACTGATATTGTGAAAGTTTAGATGGATGGATGGATGGATGTCTGTTTGAGTTTGTAGCCTAAAATGCTGAACGGATCTCAATGAAATTTAGCATAGATGAAGAGGATAGTCTGGAAGATCAGGTAGGCTACATGGTTGTTTTTTTTTAATACCACGCGGATGGAGTCGCGGACGAAAGCTAGTTCTAGCTAGCTAAGAAATAAGAGAGAGTTAACTAAGAATGTTTTAGTTTTAAATACAATTTCTCAAGATTCTCTATTATTGGCGTATTTGTTTTTGTTTAATCTTTGAGATCTGTATAATTGACAACACATTTTAAACTTGGATACATTTAAAAACCTCCTCATCATCATCTCCACTGCCTTATCCTATTCCCGTAGGGTCGGCGCACCGGGTTTTCGTCCTCCAAAGCATTCTATCATCCGTCATCTCAGTCATCACGCAATCCATCCATCTCTTTCTAGGTCTACCTCTACCGATGTACCCCTCCACATTCATAACTAACATCCTTCTTGTTACATGCGATTCATCCCTTCTCATAACATGCCCATACCACTCTAACCTTTTAAAACCTCCTACAATATTATAATTAGTAGAATGCCTGGCTAAAATATATGATTCAAGTTCTATGTGTGTGAGAAATGTAATAACTAGTAACATTAAAAAACTCAAGTGATGCTCTATTACAAATTACCCCGGGCGCACTATTGTGCCGACAGATCCGGTTGGATTTTACAATAGAGTATAAAAACGTGTCAGCATTTTAAATCGTTTCGTTGTAAATTTAGTCGTTTAGCTTTGTCACGATTATTAAAAAAAACATTTTACGTACATCTTTTAATGTCCAAATTACTCATGCTTGTAAATTAACATAAAAACCACTATATATGCCTATATTTCACACACAATTTTTGTTTAATATATGTTAACGTTTTAAATACATTTTTGTTCGATAACTATTTACAATATAATAATTATTAGGTCTGTATGAAACTGGGATGGAAGCCGCCCCGTACCGCATGGGATATATTACCCTTAGTGTTATCGGCTGACGGGAAAGACCCCGAGTTCTTCGACATACCACGAGAGATAGTTATGGAAGTGCAAATGGAACATCCAAGGTACATTTTATTCATATCTTAAATTTTCCGTCACTTTACAAAAGTCCTTGTCCATTTATTGATTTTTCAATCTCAGATTCGTATCCGCATGGAAATGACAATAAAATTTAAACTTGTGAACTGAATAGACGAACATTCGGTCTAACAAACGTAACAACAGTTAGAGACAACGACCTCAACTTTAAAGTGTACACTAACATTTGATTAAAGACCTGTACAGTCCTCTCCCACAAGTTTTAATAATGTCACTACAAACTAACTGTACTCATTAAACAATGTTACTATTGTACATTAGTACGCGAACAAGAGGGGGTTAATTTTATTTGTGTTGTTTTTAACAGCATTCAAATCTGTAATTTTATTTGTAATTTTATTTCCAACCTAGAGAAAAATTGTTTTCTAAGAAAAAACTACACCTTTATTATGTCATCTTTTTATTGTCTTTGTGTAATTGATCTTCATATTCTCCGGATTTGCTGTGTCATAGCTTCTGTCTAGCTTTGTAAATATGATAGCAAATATTGCATAACAGATGATTATTTGCTAATAGATACGAGTGGTTCAAAGAGCTCGGGTTACGTTGGTACGCGCTACCGGCGGTTTCAAACATGCGGTTGGATTGCGGCGGCTTGGAGTTCACTGGCACAGCGTTCAACGGATGGTATATGGGCACAGAGATCGGATGTCGCAACTTCTGTGATTCTAATCGACTCAATGTTATCGAAGTAAGTTTCTTAAGATTTAGTTTTATCCGACTGATAAGAGGCCAATGTTTTTCACTGAGTGATGTTACGTATATTTACTATGTGAATATGTTTGTTAATTTCATTATAATCTTTTGTAGCCTAAATGACTAAACAGATTTCATTAAATAATATTTCATTCCACTTTTTTTTCTCGCCGCTCTTATTGCCCACTTTCTGTATTTAGTATTCCGTTTTACGTATCCTATCTCTGGATTCCGTAGTCAAATTAGATTTCTAATGATACCATCTTTTCTTAGGCAGTAGCAATAAAATTGGGTCTCGACACAAACTCGTACGTATCACTATGGAAGGACCAAGCGCTGGTCGAAGTGAATATAGCGGTGCTTTACAGTTTCCACCGCGACAACGTCTCTATTGTGGACCACCACTCGGCTTCCGAACAATTCATCAAGCATTTGGATAATGAAAACAAAAGCAGGTAAGCTAAACTAAATGACAATAACTCGAAATTATTCTACACTCAGTGAAGATTGTTAATATGAAGGTAATTACAAAATGTGTAAACAGGAACCATTAAAATATCTAAATATTAGGGTATTGTTCTTTCAGTTATTACTATTGGAAATTAATTTAGAATCCTTTCATTAAATTAAACTTTTCGTTTATAATATACCACCACTAATTACTAGCATAAGAGCTAGATGCAACGCGTTTGAGAAAAAAGGCTAACACTCGCCCTTAAGATGAACCTTTGACGGGTCCGAAACCAACCGAAATAACTTGTAGGGAGTCAAGAAGGTGTGTGTGGAGCCAAAACTGGCCAAACCGCGCGCCCCTCCCACGATTCGGCCCGTATGACCCGTGAGGCCATGGTGGTGGTGGGTCCGAAACCAGTCGGTGTCGTCACCGGAAGAGTAAAGTGCTAGCCGTATATTGATTAGTTTAAACAATAGCGTTGTTTTTGCACAGAGGCGGATGTCCGGCTGATTGGATTTGGATTGTGCCGCCGATGTCATCTTCATTAACATCCGTTTTCCATCAAGAAATGGCCTTGTATTATTTCAGACCATCCTACGATTATCAGGTACTACTTCTCATTAAATAATTTCTAATTCATCAATAGGTTTTTCCTAGTAAAATAATAACTACAGCAAATTAATGTCTACAGGAACCCGCATGGAAGACACACCAATGGTCTAAGTTAGAAAATAACGGGAATGGACACAGAAAGTTTCACTTCAAGCAAATCGCGAGAGCAGTTAAGTTCACTTCGAAACTGTTCGGGCAGGCGCTTTCGAAGCGAATAAAGGCGACTATCTTGTACGCCACGGAAACTGGCAAATCTGAACAATACGCGAAAGAACTTGGCATCATATTTGGACATGCATTTAATGCACAGGTATTTGACTATAATAATATATAGACTTTTGCTTTAAAAAAATGATACGATTTAGTAACTGATGCTGAAAATTTTAAGAAAATTATAAGTTAAAATTGAGAATAAACAGAAATTTTTATTTTCTTTATTTTTACACAGGTTCACTGTATGTCTGAGTACGATATGTTCTCAATAGAACATGAAACCCTCGTGTTGATCGTAACTTCAACCTTTGGCAACGGAGAACCTCCTGCGAATGGCGTTGTGAGTACCTTTTATTACCTTTCATACACGAATTCTCCCGTTTAGTCGAATATTTACGAAACTAAATATTGTTTGCGATATTTTGATATTACATTAAAATTGATATCTGTAGTTGTAATTAAGTTGGATTGCGTTATTAAATATAAAATTATATTACAGGAATTCGCAGAACATCTGTTTCAAATGTTATGCAATGAAAAAAAAAACCAAGAAGACCAAATAGGAGACATTGCAGGGTGAGTTTCTATTTATTTAATGTTTGAACGAAGTTTTATTGACGGTTAATTAAACACAATTTTTTACAGGAACAATAAAATGCCAACTCCAAAGGCTCTCATGAGAACAAACAGTATGATGACTCCAACAAATGAATACAAAAAGCAATTATCACGTTTAGAATCAAATAAAAGTAAGCACATATTTTCTGACATAAATATGATAACGATCACAAATGGTTATCGAAACAAGGCGCTAAATGATTGCGACAAATCTGTTAATTTAATTTACACTTTTGGTTTTTCGAATGAATAGTTACAAGCCTCGGTAATTTAAATATATCCATATTTAGTGTTTGATATCTTACTAAGATTATAAATGTGAAAGTTTAGATGGATGTTTGTTGTTTGTAGCCTAACCGGCTGAACGGATTTCGATGAAATTTGACATAGATGGACAGGATATTCTGGAAGAACACATAGGCTGTTCACTTTTGTTTTTTTTCAATGCCACGCGGACGGAGTCGCGGACTAGTTGAACATGTCTGATCTAACATTTTGGTATTTATCGCATTATTTTGTGTTCTAGAAATACTAAGCAAAACATTAAATTTTCAGGTAGTGTAGCAGGCACGTCATCAATAGAAAACATTGGACCCCTCAGTAACATTTGTTACGCAGTCTTCGCACTCGGGTCCAGCGCGTATCCTAAGTTCTGCAACTTCGGGAAGACCGTAGATAAAGTTCTTGAAGATTTAGGAGGGGAAAGACTACTTGATTTAGCTTGCGGTGACGAAATGTACGGACAAGAACAACAGTTCCGCAATTGGTCATCAAATATTTTCCAAGTATGTGTTCACCTTTGATAAGCCAGATAAGTTATATAACGATTTTAAAGAATGAGAGCAGCGGAATTGATAAGTAAGCCCGTGGCTACGAACCGCGTATATCGTATATCAGCTATATTTAGAAGTACCTATGCCTAACAATGGATAACTATGGATTTATATTCTTTTATAGATCACTTTTATATATTTTTAGGTTTCTTGCGAAACATTCTGTTTGGATGAAAATGATATGGTAAAAGATGGTAAAAAGGCTCTGGGTATGATGCCACTTAATGAACAGACGGTAAGATTTGAGAAACCCAATAAAGTTTTGCCAATAAAATCTTCACTCGAAACGGGTTTCAGAAAGCAATTATTGACATGCGTGGTGAAAGAAAACAAGCATTTGGGCGACTACTCCGCCGATCGTGCTACTATTTTTGTAGACATGGAATCAAATGTAAGACACTTGGCAAATATGTTCAATTAACTTAAATAATACTTCAAAGGGTACATTATTAAACAATACAATATTTCTAGGACGAGTTAAACTACGAACCAGGGGATCACGTTGGTATTCTCGCCTGCAATCGCAAGGAGATAGTAGATGTCGTTTTAGAAAGATTGAAGGACGTCGATGATTATGACAAACCTGTTCAATTACAACTTTTAAAAGAGACATTTACAGTTTCAGGTAAAAGAAAAAAAATAATGCTTCATTGAGAACTCGTAACAATTTTATTTCAATCAATTTACTATAGTAAAAACTTCCTATCATAGGTACAATGAAAACTTGGGAGAACCATGAACGTATACCGGCTGTATCAGTGCGGGATATTTTCACAAGGTTTCTGGACATCACAACACCACCTTCTACGAAAGTCTTAAAATATCTAGCAAACGCATGCAGTCAAAAGAAAGAAATTGATTTCCTCAATGAATTAATAGAGGTATGTTGACGAGTAACTTACGACAATTAAGGTATCGAACTTATAATTACGCAAATACTCTGATGTTTTTTCTATGCCGCCAAGTAAGACAACGATGTTTCATTTTCAGGATTCAAATAAATATGATGACTGGAGACATCACTATTACCCAAATTTAGCAGAAGTACTTGATTTATTGCCGTCATGTAAACCTCAAGCTTCATTACTAACAGTATTGCTGCCTCATTTACAGCCAAGATTCTATTCTATATCGTCTTCTCCGCTAGCACATCCACAAAGGATACACATAACAGTAGCTGTTGTGGTATACAAGACTCAAGGTAAGATTATTTTTAAGTTACGTTTAATTTTATTTATAAAATTGTATTTGTTTAGTTTCCTTTTTTAATATGACGTTTAAACCTAATGATTACATTACAATTCAAAGGAGACAATGGATCAACACACTATGGCGTATGTTCGACATATCTACAGAATCGAAAACCTGGCGATGAACTGACAGTTTTCTTAAGACGGTAAGTTCTTAACATATTTATAGCATTCTACGCTAAATAGAAAACCAGAAATAGTAACGTTACAGAATTAAATAACTCCATAATATCTTAATTGTTTTTGTTTCAGAGCGCCAAACTTCAATATGCCACAAGATATATCAGCGCCACTTATCCTTGTTGGGCCAGGTTCAGGGATTGCTCCGTTCAGAGGTTTTTGGCATCATAGAAGTTGTCAGATTAAGGAATCACGGTCTAATAACATTGGTCCGGTTTGGTTGTTCTTTGGCTGTCGATACAAAACTATGGATTTGTACAGAGAAGAAAAGGAGGAAGCTTTGGCTCGCGGCGTACTTAGTAGGGCAATGGTCGCACTTTCTCGAGAAGAAGGTGTTAGTAAGGTAAGATTCCTTAATAATAAATAGGTTAGTAATTTAGAAGGCTAGCAATTATATTGCTGATTAGCCCAAGATTTATGACAACTTCAACTCCTTGTCTCTTAGTTTGAATTAACATCACTGTTTTTTGAACAGAAACACGTTCAAGCACTAATCGAAGATGAAGGTGCAGATGTCACAAGATTACTTCTAGAAGAAAGGGGTCACTTCTACGTGTGCGGCGACTGTAAGATGGCGGAAGAAGTGAAACAGAAACTAAAGGAAATTATTAGTATAAACGCACATATGACACCAGAGCAGGCTGAAAATTTCATTTTAGATTTAATGGTAAGCAAATTGACAAATATTTTATTAGATGGGTATTTTGTAATTCGCATGTAACAAGAAGGATGTTAGTTATGAATGTGGAGGGGTACACCGGTAGAGGTAGATCTAGAAGGAGATGGATGGATTGGTGAAAGGTGACATGATGAAGAAGGGAGTGATGACGGATGATAGAGTTATTTGGAGAACGAAAACCCGGTGCGCCAACCTTACGGGAGTAGGATAAGGCAGGGGAGATGATGATGTGCATTTTGTAATATGCGTCTCACCAAGAGTTCGAAAAATAATTATATTTAGGATCTTTCAAATTAAAAAGTCTAGTTTCAACTTATCCTTTCTCTCTGAAGTATCACAGATCAAGTCATCTTAGTCTTATTTTCCACTAATCTTTGGTAGATCAGAATATATATTTATACTATTATTACTTGCTACAGGACGAAAACAGATACCATGAGGACATCTTCGGTATCACTCTGCGCACGGCAGTGGTACACAGCGCGTCAAGGGAATCCGCAAAACGGACGCGACTTGAATCCATGACTAATTATACACCATAACTTTTATATCACAACAATCTTAATATTTATTTAAAATAATGTATTTAAGGGTAGTAATTACTGCTTTAGATAAAGTATTTTACGCTTTAAATAGTTTATTAATATTCAGAGTTGAATATACTTTCTGTAGGCATATTTTTGTCAAGTCTGTTATAGACTTATTTGCTTAGTTTAGTTAGTTTAGACTTAAGTTATGGGAGACCTAAATGGACACAATACGCTTTTAATAGAATCTGAGAGAAGATTAATTTATCGTAAGCATTCATAATAATCGAGTGTCTAAAGTAGGACATAATTAAATTATGTTTAAAGTCATGTTGCGACCATGTCACCATAATTTGTTTTGCTTTTGGACAAAGCAAAACACGGTATATTTTCAGTAACGTTTGTTGGTATAATCTTCAGTTTGTCATTATAACATGGATTTTCACAAACAGAACTTTGTAACAAAGGTTAATTTGCTATTATTAATGAGATATTAAACATTGAATCAATTGAAATTTAAGTTAATGTAAACAGACTGAAAAGTCGGAAATTTAAAAAAGAACTACAGCAATGTGAGGTGACAGCAAAACAAATTATTTACTTATTGTAATTTATTTTAAAATTGATTTATCTTTAAATTTACTGTTACATTCAATATATGTTTAAATATCCCAATAAGGCTAACTGTTAAGATATACAATTTATTTTTTAGTTTAACGAATGTATTGACATAATTTTTGAAAGTAATAAAACAAATTGATTTATCCAAAATCTTTTTATACCCTGGAATGTATCAGATTATGACGCCACTATTATAATAAGGATTGTCTAAACACGAAGCATCTTTTTTAAGATTTCTTTCGAACAACATGATCGTAGATTTCAATTTGAGTATACATCGGAGAGTAAACTCTAGTCCTGGTTGAATTCTGACCGGTCTCCTGTTCCGGATTGGGGCAGATTATCTTATGGTCGTGGCGGTTTTGGAACAATAGACCTTGTTCGGGATCCATTACTGGCTGGAATAAATTAAAACTGAATACACATGCAATTGTCATCATCTAGCAACGTCACACTTCCGCTCATCTTTTGTTTGTATACCGAGCGACAAAGGTGTACTATTTTCATTAGTAACGTTACATTATTTCATGACAAGCTTTTTTGCACATTGTACAAGACAAATGTGACGTCACTGGATTGTGTTCTTTTGATTTGCACTTTAATGAACTAAAATTACCTTATAATTTCGGCTGATATTACTTCTGACAGTACCATGGCGCCAATGGAAGTATCCAAGGTCACTGTCCTTCGGCCATAGCATCTTTTTTGTCTTGAAAAACGGTCCCCAATCCTGTGTGATTAGCCGATGTGCGTAGTCAATGTATCCGGATATTTCGAAACCGCTTCTTGTAAAGTGACGTATAAAAATGATTGACTGGAAAGAATTCAAAATGCACATGTCTACTTATCGTATAAAAATAGGCACACTATCAAACGACAGTCAACAAGTATAGAAGAAACACAAAAACAATATGCCACACTGTTTACTTCAACGTTAAAGAAACTCAAATAATTGGCTAATATTCTAAAGCATTATCCAGAAGCCACGAGTTTATAACGCACACTGTAAAAAAGTTTGTAGCAGAGTATCGCTATATAAATTGTACAACCCAAAAGGAACTGGCGTGTCGTAAAATATTTCATATTCCGTACCTGCAAAATACCAATTCTGTTCGCGCGCTCCCTTATCGCCAATTCCCTTTTAAAAGGATCCTCCAAGTCGGTCCCTTCGCTCACCAGGACGTATGGCTTTGTTATTGGGAAAACAATATTTTGTATGACAGCGCGTCTCGAGTAAAACTCCTTCTCTGATAGGGTATCTCCGAGAGCTCTGCAAAATTATACTTACCACTTTACTATTCGTATTAAAACTACGTGAAAATCAATATTACTAAACAAGTCGTCCTAAAATATTATCTCTAGACTAAGATAAACAGAATTCAACCCTACTCGACTTGCATAATAGTAAGTGCTGTTGATTCTTACAATATCACAAACTAGCTTTCGCTCGGAGTTCCGTCCGCCTGAATTAAAAAAAAAAAACAAAAGTGAGTAGCCTATGTGTTTCAGACTATTCTCTACGTCTATACCAAATTTCATCAAAATCGGTTTAGGTTACAAATACCCATCCATCTAAACATTCTCATTTATAACATTAGTATGACTACTTACCTATAACCAAGAGCGGCGATAATCCTGGCAGATGGAATGCTTCTGAGATTTCTGAGGTCGGCAATTTCGATTAAAGAATCCAAATAGTCCTCCCATGTCTCGAAGGGGAGCAGCCTCCGGTCCGCCTCCACGCCTGGAGGGTAATCGTTCTTCTTCTCAGCCATAGACATGATGAAAGCACAATATAATCAACTATCAAATAATACTAAATATATTGTATAAAATTATATATTCACATTAAAAGATAACGTAAATGAAATGCATAATGTTTACTTATTTTTATGACAAGAAAAATCAATTTTGACATTACATTTTAGTTTAGAAACGTCAATAATAGTTTTCTAGAGTATGGAAGACAGACATCCTTGGTTGATTGTGATGGACAAATGTGTCCATCATAATCTGGTCTCCACATATTTAAAGTTTTCATAATATTTATAGTTACCACGAATCAAGTCACAAAGCACGCGAATTTATTTCTAAGCTGTGCATTGTTGGGACTTACTGACACCGTTACGTAGTCATTAAGTTAGAAATTGCAATGATAAAGCTTTAATATGCAAAATAAGGTATTCTAAATTATCACATAACTAGCTTTTGTCCACGAGTTCGTTTGCACGGAATTGAAAAACTTATTTAGTAGCTTATGTTTTCTTCCAGACTATGTTCTACATTTTGGAGATACGAAGTAACATACAGATTTTCACTTTTATAAGTATGAATAGTATGATATTTAAATTGATTAATAACGTGATAGGCGTAATACTTAAGTCTATCGTTGGTCGATCTACTGTACATTTCTTTTTAGCCTGTTTGTAGTAAATCGGGACAGTAGCTTACCTAAATCTTTACTTATAACTCAGACAAAATATTACGATTGTCTTTAGTAGACCTTTTTACCAACACGTTGTATTTTTAAATATGTAATTTGTATGTGTAGAGGTAAGTACAGGTTGTATTTCAGTTTCATAATAAAAATAAAGCTCGTGATTTACGTGGACAAGGGTCAGGGGTCCGAATACATTACGAATTTTATTTAGACCCTGTCAGCAATATTTGGTTGGTCAAAGTTAGTGGCATACAAATTCAGTGTGCGTTTAAATCTAAAAAGAAATTCTCTACAGAATTTCAATTGCTAAGTAGAATCTAACATAAATTGAAACATGCAGCTTTTTAGGAGGAAGTGTAACCTAATCTATACTTATTATAATAAAGCGTAAACACACACTTCTTTGTTGCCTAAGATGTCAGTAATTACAGAATTAAGACATTCCTAGCATTAAAATTGATCAAGAGGTTTTAAATATTTTATTGTCATTTTTTTTAAATTCAATTCCATGAAGATAATAACATTCCACTTGATTTTCCAAAATTGCCATTGTAAATATTCTAAACGTAGGCCTGAATAATACCCAATTAAAACAGATGATTACATAATCAAATAAAGTATAGAATTAATTGGTAATAAATGTCTCCTGGGACGCTACGACTGATCAAATATTTGTAGACAAGATTTACATCTATCGACTCGATCGGTTTGCGAAAATAACTTCTTAATACTGTTATATTACATTTACATAATTTCAACAAGAATAATGAGCTTCATAATTTGGTGTTTTTTTCTTAATTTACTTTGAATAACAAAGATAAAAAATTAGATCTTTTGGGGCGCGACCTCTGTCTGGACGTCCTACCTAAAACCTATATTCATACAGTTTTACAAATAAAGTAAGTGATTCATAAATCGATTTTCATCAAGGCCTGTTGTATTGTAAATTGAGTCAATTAAATGTTGTGTATTATGAGAATTGGAATTATAACTGTCAAAGGAGAAGTTTTAAAAGTTGTTTAAATAGCCGTTCCCGAATATCTAAAGAATCTAGTAACAAATAAAATTGGATTTATATCCAGTGAAAACACAACTGCAACAAAAGCAGTATCTCAGAGCATTGCTCGTGTATTTGCATTGGAAATAGAGATATGAGTGCGGATTTATCACAGAGTCGCCATCCTAAGGAAATATAAGAAAACAAACTGCACAAAGAGGCGGCGGAGAATTGTGTCACGTCTTCGGAAAACGATGGCCATGTATTGTAGGTAGTCATAAAAATAACGTACTTTATTCTTGTTTAGAAACATGGAATGAAATGATTTAACTTTTAAAATACCTAGAGAAAGATACGGTATTTACTGTTATGGTTTTTAACTTTAATTTGAAAATAGAATTTAGCAATAACATCATACTAATCATACTAATATTATAAATGCGAATGTTTAGATGGATGGATGTTTGTTAAAGTTTGTAGCCTAAAGTACTCAACAGATCTCGATGAAATTTGTCATAGATATAGAAAATAGTTTGGAAGAACACACAAGCTACTTAGTTTTTTGTTTTTTAATTCCACGCCGACGGAGTCGCGGGCACAAACTAGTACAAATTAATTATTGCATGACCCGTGTCCACTGGCACCTTAAAGATTTACTAATTTATACAAATACCACTAAGAAGGATATTACAATTGGTCAAAAATAATAGAAATTAGTAAAATCATCATAAACATTAAATATTTTTGTTCTCGGGACATGCAAATGAAACTTTAGGAAACACTTTTATTGTCAATTACTCATTTTGTCACCATTTGTGAGAAAAAAAGCATTTAATAAGAGTGCTGATAGATCATAGGATAGTCTAATAAATTCCAATCAAGCCGAAGCTGAGCTGGAGCAGCCGCAATTAACGAGGGATCAGATATGCAAATAAAAGACGACGCGCTTCATTATTCTTCGCTAACAATTTGACAAAGACGTAACTTGAAGATTACACCCGAAAAGCGCCACAAATTGTTCAAGAAATCCCCTGTAGATGAAAGTCTACCAAAACAAATAAATGTCCCTGGGTTATACCAATTTATTTATTTGTTCTTTTAAATAAAATATTGTAATTTATTTGATGTTCGAAAAACAACGCATGTTACAAAAAGTTCTCCCCGGCGGGGAATCGAACCCCGGTCTCCCGCGTGACAGGCGGGGATACTTACCACTATACTACCGAGGATACGTTCATTTCTATCAAACTTGTATATATTTTAATTTACATGATTATCTTGTTCTTAAAAATGTTCTTGCATTTGATACAGTGTAAATACTAAAAAATGGTGGAGCTTTCATTAAATTTAGTAGTCACAAAGTAGTTACACCGTAAATTCAATTTTTTTTCATTATACAGGCTTATTCTAAACAAACTAACCAACGGCTATGTGGAGATGGAGGACCTCAATAGCTATAAACGCAAAGTATGTTGCCCGAATCTCTATAGCTTTAATGTTATTATTTTTTTATTAAAAAGCCATCAATCAATCCGTTAGGAATCACCCTGAATGTGACGGTAGTTTTCATTTTTTGGAAAATAATAGTCTGGATTGCTCACGTGAATTTAAATCTATTTAAAGCCACCGAAATACTTTAACTTTTCCGAAACATATTTCATATCCATTCGTACGTTAGTAATTATTAAAAGCACGTAGAAGTTATTTTACAGTGTTTTAAAACAATTTTGTTAAAATTATGAAGCATTATAAAGGTTAAGCTTTTGAGGATTAGCAAAAAGTTACCTCCGATTACAGCTTTATTTATAAAAGCTAATGTGTTGTACAAACATGTTCCAGTTTAAAAAGCTTTTAGATTTTGTTACCTTTGTAAGTAGTTTATGCTCCAAGCAGCAAATAAGTAAAAATTTAATTTTAATGTTTAATACAATTTTCTTTTATAAAACAACTACATAGTGAAACCGTTTGGCTTATTTACGCTAGTTTTTCTCCTCCCGCGTGGTATAAAAACCAAGTAGCCTATGTGTTCTTCCAGACTTTGCACTACATTTGTGCCATCATCGAGATCCGTTCAACCGTTTAGGCTACAAACTCTAACAAACATCCATCCATCTAAACTTTGACATTTATAACATTAGTAAGATGTGATTTCTTTGACTATGTTACCTTACTTCTTCTTTCTTTGATTATGTTACCTTAGCCAAGTTAATGATACCAATTTATGATATTACTATGCCATAAGTCGGTAAAATTGGCATTGCTTGTCTAGTTTTGATTGTTTCTTCATCAATAGAAAGCTACGTTACCTCTCAGAAACTCAGTAACTTACATATTTTTCTAGACTTATTTATTTTCGTGCACCCAAAGTAACAGGCAAAAGCAACTATCAAAAAATCTGATGTCGTGAAGTAGGTGTTAACCACCACATTCCTTAATTTAAATTCATATTTTTTGGCGAAGTTAATAAAATAATGTTAAATAGGAAAAAAAATTGAGTGGCGTTCAGTTTGCATATCCGATGGCTCATTTATCAAGCCGGTCTTGAGAGACACCACTCTATTACTGTAAAAATATCATTATATATTCGAACGATCCATCAAATTTATTGGTTATATATTTTTTTAGAACATGCTGCAAGGGGATATTATAATCTATACTTACAATGAAGAGTAATTAGACATTTTATGTAGGATGTTACCAATAATAGCTTTTGAATTACCCTTTTTTATAAAAAGCCCTACACTTATTACAGTTTATAGGCTATACATTTTCAAGCTTTTTAGTTTAGAGGGTGAATAAATTAGAAAAAACTTCCTATCAAGAAAATTGTCATCAATCAATATCATTTCTACATTTGTAACCAATAAAATATTTTTTTTTGCTAACAAGTTCTAGCTTTCGTGGCAATTTTTTATCTCATTAAAAACTCCATCAAAAATAGATTGTAGTACTTTACGCAGTTTTTTTGGTGTACAAAATTGTGTAATTTGTAAGAACAAAGTTTAAATTGAGGTTAATTATTTTCCTTCTGAAGTAAAAATACTCTTAGCAAGAATGTGTTTTGTAATAACTTTTTTTTAATCTACCAACCGCTTGTATTACGTATATTTTAACGTTGGTTTTACTACTTTTGTATAATTGAATTGAAAGCAACTTTTCTTTAACATATTTCTTGCAAAAGTAAATTTTAGCCGATTTCCAACAATATACTAATCTTACTTTTTAAGAATGCGAAAGTCTAGATAAATGGATGAAAGGGTACAGGCCACCTACTATTGTTTCTTTTTTTTTAAAAAAGAAAATATTATATCAACAATGCTTGCCAGCATTATGCGATTAGAGGCTTTCAGATACAGTGGTTTGCGAAGATATGGGATTTATTAGACCATGCAAAAACTTTAGATATATCCTTTCTACCATGGACTAAGGTAAACTAACAATAATTTGTTTAAGCATAATAAACGATTTTTCATAAAGATAGAGACTTGGCTTACTGTAGAAAAACAAATTAATCTCAACGTAAGGAAAACAAAATCAGTTCTAGGCTTAGTGCCGCTGTTAGTGAAACGAGCAAATCCTTATGATTTACGTAGACAAGGGTCTGGGTTAGAAATAAATTACATATTTTATTTAGATAAGCAAGTCAGCACAAAGCCTGCAGATAGCGAAATGAAGGTTACAGTTACGTAGGATTTGTTTCATTTTTTAAACTCAAGGAATGCTTTTAAATTTTCAAATGAAAATTTTCAGAAACAAAACAAAGGTTTCAATTGACGTTTTTCATTTGTTTCACTATGAGGATTGCCGATTTTTCTATGTTTTAAGAATGGTGTCTTAATCACCCTCTACTTTGTCGCGTAGGATAACAGCAATCGCAGCATATTTTTGAATATGTCTTTCTTTAAGTAGTGTTTTATTTTTACTTTAATAAAAACCGCTATACTTACGTCACCCTTTAGGCTATATATTTTCACGCTATTAAACTTAGGGTGTAAAGAAACTGTCAAAAAACCTTCATGTGGGAAAGGAACCATAAACAAGCTGCCAACATTAAGGAAACAAAGTTATTGTAGTAACGGTAATTTTGACATTTGCAATTGGGAATTTTGACAAATGTGTAAATAAAATAAAGTTTTTATAATTCCATGCGAATGAGCACGAGAATAGCTAGTCTTTTATACATTTCATACTAAAAATTTCATTACTATCAAAGAGACCCAACATTCCAATAACTAAATACAAGTATCTTATAAAATGGCGGACAATAGCGGCGAACAAATTTACACAAATGTCCCAAGACAATTAATTTCGAATCGCCCTCACAACTGTATTGACATTGCCAAAGATGAAAATCAAATATTTACATAGAAAAATTACATTAATTACAAAAGTGATTACATTTTTGACATACTCTAATATTAAACTTTCATACGAAATTTAATTAATTAACTAATCAAAATAAGGCAATGACTTCTTTTGTTTTTGAACCTCAAACTTCTGTGTAATCTCAACTACTAATTCTCTTATATGTATTCAAATAATGTTAGCAACTAGACTTAACTTATATTGAAGGTCGATTTTCATGTCGAGAATTACTTTCCACCCGTCTGCCTTGTCAATACCTGTTTCACACTTAACTATTAACTTCTATGTAAAGGTTAGTTAACTTAGTTCGCTTGTTTGAATAACTTAAGCTGCGGAAACCTGAATCTCTCTGACAGCATTTGTGCTCGCATTCTTTGACCAAGCTTCTCACAACTCAGCAACATTAAAAGTATATCTGCGACAAAGAAATGATTATTACAATTTTATATGGCTATAACATTATTAAAATGGCCTTATCAAATAATAATTCCATAAAACATTGTTCGTAGCTTCTATTCTAGTTCTGATTGCAATATAAAAGTAAGCCTTGACATTTTATTTGCGCTGAAATCATCATGATTATACCCGCGTTATGAAGTATGAGCCTACTTACTATTGGCTTCCGTCGATGCACGTGTCAAAACGTTCTAACATCTCTTTCATTTCCTTTGGAAAAAGGGAGATAACTATATGCTTTAATACGACTATTACGACAGTAGAATTAGAGCGCTTTGTGTCACACAATGGAGTGTGTTAATACGAGTACTGAACGTTTTAATCCACATTTTTATTAATAACCTCCCCACAACTTTGTTAATGCGTACGTTCTGCATATATTATACCTTTTGTTAAATTGTAATTAGTTTTTTTTATACTATGTTTTGTTTCCGTTAATTCAATTTTTTTTTGTGAACTGCCTGTCGCCAGTTCATCGGCTGGCTACATTATCATGTAGGCTAGTTCTTGTGGGAGGCAGTTTCAATTAACATGGTCTTATTCAAAGTAGGCTTGATCTTTCACTTTTTTCGATTCTCTACGACAGGTGAGCTCTCTCCTGTCTCCATCTGGCGACGCCTATGCATCTCGTCTCGTGGAATTTTATTATGCTTAGACATGTATAAAGAGCGTTAAAAAATAACTACAAACACGTCACAACAAATATATTGCAGTTGTTAAGAAAAACTATCCACTTAAATTGAGCGGCCAGTTTCCGAGTTAATGGCGTGGAAAATTGGACAACTCTTATTATGGACGTCTTTTTTATTCATTCGTTATATTATTAATTAAGTTTTATATAATTCAAAGTGTGGATTTATTTTACGAAGAATTTGGTAAAGCTCTAGATACAATGTTAATCTGGGAGAAGAAATAAGAAAAAATGAAACATGGATGACGTAGCTTAAGAAATTTCGCTCATCAAAATGTTTGGCGTATCCGTACATAAATAAAAAATAAAAAATATTGTGTTAAAAAGTCTAGAGTTAGCATTTTTTTAACCATCTTATTTTCCTTTAGATGGTATTTAAAGTAATACCATCTAAATATATATTCACGAAATACTTCTCTAGTATTGGTCTGAAATATTTTTATTTAAATTTAGTTTAAACGGTCTTTGCTAAGATAAGTTAATCTATATCTAGACCTTTTATGATAAAGTTACTGTATAAGTTCCTTTGATATGCAAATGTACTATATGTGTTCAAAAAACATACCTAACAGTTCAATGTTACTTTTCTTTAGCCAGAAAAGTCCGTATGATTTACTTGGATAAGGGTCAGAATATATTAGGACTATTGCTAGTCGACCGGCAAGAAAAACGTAATATAAAAAACATGAATTGTTTTACTATTGGTTCAATTTCCGGTACTTTTGACAGTTGTAATGTTAAATCGAACCGAAACCGAACTTAGCTAAGCGTTTATTTCGTTGCAGTTGTTTTAATTAATTTTATAGCTCTATTACTAAATCCTAACCTCAAAATGTATTTAACTAGTGGACTAGCATTTTAATGATAGTTGTTTAACAAACGATGGTCTGAACATTAATAAACAAATCACCGCAGCATTAGCACATGAATGTCCAAAGCCAAAGTTATACCTGTCAGCAATCCACACAGCAATATACCGTCACAAAGGAATAAATTAACAACCGACTTACGGGAATGCTTTCAAACAATCTCTCTAAATCAAATGTTTGCAGGTCATATAATAATTATGCTGATGAAAACATGATTTTGGTTATCTTATATGTTATATAATATTATAAAGAGGAAAGGATTTGTATTTTTGTATTTTTGTATGTATTGAAATAACTCAAAATCTACTCGGCCGATTCCAAAAGTTCAGTAAAAGGCTGTTATCGCTGAGTAACATAGCTATATTCTTTATTTCACGCAAACGAAGTAGCAAGCAACAGCTAGTATGTGATATAATGATTATAAAAGTGACATCGAATTAATAAAATAAGATCAACAAATACAAAAAGTTCTCCCCGGCGGGGAATCGAACCCCGGTCTCCCGCGTGACAGGCGGGGATACTTACCACTATACTACCGAGGATATGATTTCAGTGTTGAAAAAGTGTAATTACAGGTCCCGCACCATTTAAGAATACTAAAACCTAAACAATGAATTTCGCATAAAGAACTCAAAACACTGAGAACAATAAGGCTATTTTCCTCTTTACTGAAGTCCTATAAACTTATCGATATGAGCATGTATTATTAGTAAACCGTTAACCTACCAATATTAAGCCCATTGCAGTCGCTTTTTGTGAAAAAAAACTCTGTCTTTCTAGCTTGCTCATTAGTTACGCGGCGCAGGCTTGTCACAATTGCAGATGCGTTGCCTACCTAAATCGACGGAGACGAACTTAAAGATGATATTCCCCTTACTGAGTCTCCTGATAAGAAAATGGTGGAACGGGAAAGGGATAAAATTGGACCTCACTCATCAGACGAAACGCAGCATGGCTTCCACTTCACTCCTGTCTTCTGTAGACAGAAGACTAAGTAATTAGAATGTGTCTATTATTATACAGAGACAATGGCCTAGTAAGGAAATTAAACAACAATAAAAAAGTTTAAATGAGATCGAAGATTATTGTGACGTTTCAAAGGAAAGTTTATAAATAAAAGAACACATTTAAGAAATAATATTTATTAAAGTGACAACTGTTTATTGTATAATAATGTAATATAACAGTACATTTCGACATTAAAATCCGTTTAGAACATCTTCATATTAAATCGAAGCGAAAAAGCTTTTAGGTGTATCTTAAATTAATCTTATTTCACTTACTGCTAATTATATAAAGAAATTAAAAAAATTGTCATTTATATTCTTCAATAAAAAGGTGGGAGATTCTAAAATACGTTAGGGATTTAACATACATTGACGGGAAAATGGTTCCATTTTTAAAACAGTCTAAAGAAAACAGTTACATCTGATAGATGCTTCAAGACATGTAACTTTATTTATCTGATGGGTCGATATGCCATCAATTTTTTTTATAATACAGTAAAACCTCGATAAGTTAAAATCCAAGGGAAACACAAAATATTTCAAGTTATCAAGGGTCTATGTTATAGAGGTTTTGGGCTCTGATGGGAACATATCATTTTTTTTAAGTTTTTAAGTTACCGAGGTTTGACTTATCGAGGTTCTACTGTACAAGGTGGCAAATGAGCAAGCGGCCACCTGAATATACCGAAATGGAGAGCGACCGCTACCCATAAACATTCGTTATTTCAGATGCATTGCCTACCCTTAATTGACGGAGAGGCACATAGAGTACTTTCACCTTCCTATGCGTCTACTCCACCGTCAAATCTACTTTTCCTTCCCATCCTCCCCTCTTAATAAAAGGGTGGAAAGGGAAAGGGACTAAAATTAGGCCTCCGGAATTGGAAATTCGTATAAATTACATAACTATTTTTAAAAACGCTGTATATTTGAAAATGTCTGGTTTTTTTAATCGATATTTTAGCAACATCCCTAACGTATGTACTAAAGAATAATAAATACGATACATATAGAAAAAATACATATTTTTTTATATAAAATGCTTATTTCGTGGGAAACAGATTCACATAATAAACGTAAATTGGATGTAACAATTATTGTAAATTAAATTCAAAAACGATTTCGAATTTAATAGATTTTCAAGATCACTCAAACTCCTACTATAAGGCATAGTAGGAACTATTCGATATATTTTACTTCAATATGTAAAAAGAACACGTAAAAGTCGAATTTGAGATGATTTTGGCACTTTAAAATTTCGCTTTAATTTTTAACAAAAATAAATCTACGGATTTAAAATTCTTAAATAAAAAAAAACTTTCAGATCGGCATGGATCACTAAAAAAAAATCTTGTGACAACTAAATTGCAATATAACCGTGAGTTTCTACTGCCCAATAATTTGTACATAAACAAATTGTCTTTGTTTATTTCATGAAGAACGAAAGAGATGGGAATATGTTTTCGTATTTATAATAGATAGAATATAACAATCAAAGCAGTATACATTTTCTTAAGTTACATAGAACATATTTCAAGGCAAATTGGTATATTTTTCACATTGACAAAAGCATAAAAGGCACTTACATAGGAAATACAAAAGGCATACTTGTACTAAACATTTTTGTAGTAATAATAATAATTTTATAAGATCAAACATTTTAATACTTGACATGAGATTTTTTTAAGTTATTTTTCGTAAATAATCAAAAAGTATTTCGATTCCAATATCAGATCATACGGACGGTCAATTTTAACATATATTTTAATATTTCATAATAATGTGACATTATTTCAGTGAGCACGCATAATAAATATGCCTAAGCCGCAATAAACATTAGGCGATTAACCAATAATTTAATTATTTTAGCATATAAATACTTCTGTATATAACATTAATAAAGATTACATATAAATATTGTAATAGAATTGTAGAATAGCCAAAAATTATATAAACAGTTGCTTTTATTAGCTATGCATTAGCATAATTATAAAACTGAATTAAAAAATATGCACCAAAGACATAAGATGCGTGCATTTTATGACGGCTTAATAAAGGCCGAGCAGACCCAGTAAACATTTCTTGTAGTGGCCGGAGCAGTCGCCCTGGAAATAAAAAAAATATTAATAAGACAAATTGCTTAATAATAATAACTACATTTTAACTGTTACAATATAATAGATTCGTAAGTGACAAAACTTTTCGATAAAACGAAGATCCTTATTCAATTTTTTGATACTCCTTTCTCGTTTCGATTTAGCTCCGCAGTTTTGTCATCTCTTTCGCACAGTTACATTTCCAATATTTCTATTTTATTTCATCTCCACCTACGATTCAACTATCTTTTTCACACGCTTTAATTTGTAATATTCCTATTTCAGTCTCACCATAATCCAGCTCTGCATCCATCTCTTTCGTGCGCGTGAATTTTTATGACATCTTTTTCATTCCACCATTTAGCCTTATTATAAAACTATCTTTTTCGCACGCGTTAATCTGTAATATATCTATATCCGTCTCACCATAATCCATCCCTATAGCCATCTTTTTCGCACACGTTAACGTTTACTACATCTATTTCATTCTAACTTCCATCAAACTATCATATATCTCTTTCGCACTCGTTATTTTGTAATACATTTGTTGCAATCCTCTTCGATCAAGCTCTATCACCCATCTCTTTCGCACTCATTATTATATATTTGTTTCAGTCTCATCATAAGCCAGCTCTACAGCCATCTCTGTCGCATACGTTTCTACTGCATCCATTTCATTCTACCATACAGCATCACTGATACAACTATCTCGTTCGCACTCGTCATTATGTTATACATTTGTTGCATTCTCTCTTCGATCAAGCTCTGTCACCCGTCTCTTTCGCACTCGTTATTCTGTGATATACTTGTTTCAGTCTCACCTCGATCCAGCTCTGCAGCGTCTCGCCATACTTGGAGTGGAACATGTTGGAGATGTCGCCGAGGTCGAGCTCGCAGCGCGTCACCATGACGCGTATGAGCTGGCGGTCGTTGGTGCCGAGACCCTTCATAGATTTGTGCAGACGTTCAGCGAAGAACAACGGCTTGTTGCGCACAATTTTCACTGGAATTGGAGAACATTATTGTTAACAAATAACGTCTAATAAATAGAATATGATCTTATTGTTTAGAAAAACTAATTCATGAGTTCTGCGTATACCCTTTGGTCGACATTCATGCGTGCAGAAATGTTTAATAAGTGCTTTGTAACATGTTTTAATTATGTGACAAAACATGTTTCTTACATAAAAGCAAAGAAATTTAAATAACATAGACGAGGCATAGTGAACAATATTTTTTACACCGGTACTTTTTCTTAAAGGTAATATATCAGTTGTCAAGTTAAGTACCACCTCATGTCCTAGTATTGACATGTAATAAAACATTATTAAAAATAATACATTATTAAATGTCATGACTGACGTAGTTTTGGGGATCTATTAGTAGATAGCGTTAGTGATGATTAAAAAATGTCAATTATGCCTCCTCTATTTACTTGAATCTCTGCAAAGGTATTTAAATCATTTTTCTTTCAGTAAAACCCACTTTGAGACACAAAACTGGAAGTGTCCTCACCGATAGCTCGCAGCGCCTTCTCCAGGTCTCCGGAGAACTCCGCCTTGATGGCATCATCAATGTCGTGTCCCGTGAGGAAGTGGTACTCCTGGAAGATGGCCGCCAGCTGCGGGAAGGAGCGCGAGCACAGCACCGCGTTGAACACCGACTCGTCCGTACCCAGCCGCAGCTCACCTGGAAACATACAGTTACATAACTAAAAATTCATTGTCTACGTTATATTTTTAACTAGCGACGTCCATGTAATGTTACTAATAGATATAGTTTAGATGGATGGATGTTTGTTAGAGTTTGTAGTCTAAACGGCTGAACGGATTTCGATGAAATTTGGTATAGATGTAGAGGATATACTGGAAGAACACATAGGTTATTCACTTTTGTTTTTTTTTTAATTCTCCGCGGACGGAGTCGCGGGCCAAAACTAGTATTAACATAAAAAATAGCCTATAATATGCCTGTCTATGTCAGCTCTTCAGTGAAAGTTCGGTCAAAGTCGGCCCAGCCGTTTCGGAGATTATCGGAACACACAACAAAGACAAAAAATTTAAAATGCGATTTTCATTACCAGCAACGCAAAACATATTCCCGAAATCTAGAATTTTTCTTTTGATATTACAGACACTTCACTTTTTTATTTACTTTTTTTTACACAAGTTGATCTCTAAGTGGTCCGGGTTTGGAGTCACGAAACTTAGCGTGGGCGATCACTGGGGTTCCACTTTAAATGGTTTAATAATGTAAAAATCAACAAAATGTTCAATAAATCTTACTAAATTCCTTTGGATACATTTTTCCCGAGTTTCTAAGAACCCCTTAACCAACACAAAAATAGGAGTCCATCAAACTAGTTTAATATTGAAATGGGACCACAAGGAAAACTGTTTGTTAGCCTCTGCTTTACACGACATTGCTATAGACATTCAAATAAAACGATTAGTATTTATACGGAATTGCTTCTATAATCGATATTCCAACACTATAATTAAAAACCAATTTACCTGCTTGCAACAAGCTTCTTGCATCTTCTCTAGCTTTTTCTTGATCTACACGGAAATCTTCAGATCTGTTACCCTGGAACATGAGGAGATTATTGTTAGAATTTTGTTCTATACAAAATTATTGTTAACAAATACCGTCTAATAGACGGTTTAAGAATCTTAGAAGAAAAATTACAATTTCCTTACTTAAGATTAACTAAATATAATATTTTGTTTTGTTAAATATAATGGTATATTAATTCAGTAGTAGATATAAAGGAGTTATATATTTACACGACAAGGAAAACAATTACCATGCACAGTGACGTCATAAGTCGCTTAAAGTTGCCAGACGTATCTCCGCGCAGATCGTCCTCGAGCAAGGTTCCGTAAACTGAAATAATTACATTAAAAAGTATATATTACTATCGATGCAAGCGAAATGTAAATACACAGGCCTAATTTAATTCCCTTTCTCTTTACCACCCTTTTCTTATAAGGAGAGGATGGGAACGGGAAGTGGATTTGCCGGAAGAGGAGATGCATAGGAAGGGGAAATATCATCTTTTTGTGCGTCTATGTGCGTCTCCTCCTCCATCGGATAAGGGGTAGGCATCTGCAATTGGGGATGTCTTTGGGTAGCGGGCGATTCGCCATTTTGGCGGATTCAGGGGGCCGCGTGCTCGGTTGCTACCTTATGTTATAAAAAAAACCACAGACAAGACCTCATTCTCATTCTCGAGAGACAATTATCTTACTTTTAAACGAAATAAAACCCTAATAGCACGATAGAGTTCACTATGTAAATGAGAGGACATTAGAGATTTTAAAAATGACTATTTTCTTCGAGTTTTATTTATTTATTTTTTATTTTCTTCATTTTATGTAAATTTACCTTAAAGTATTCATTTTAAGATTTCATTATAAGGGCCTTCTCTACCGTTTCTTATCTTGTATGACTGATAATTTAAGATAACAATCTATTGACCACAAGTACACACCGCTGTTACAGTATTATTTAAAGCAAGTGTACTTTAAGAAGGGAAATGATTCATTAGCTCGAGGCTGTTTCGTAATACGCGGTTTTTTCATACATTGTGTAGCTTACGTCATACATTACTCATACCTACGTAGTTTGAATACGTTTTCTCTTTGCATATAACTACAATTAGTTTAATTTAATATGAATCAGCAAACACGTCATTTCCTTTCTAACAGTCTTTGTTATCAAATAAATAAATCTGATACTGGTACAAAATACTGATAAAACAGTTTATTATAAAACGAAATTGCTGTTGCTCGCGACTTCGTCTCCGTGGAATTAAAAAAAAACTAATGAAACATAGCCCACATTACTCACTGATAACGTAGCTTTTTAACGGCCTTGTAGGATTTAAGATATTTCAATGTAATATTGTATATATACAAAAAACATATATATCAAAAAGTCTTTCCTCTTTATAATATTCCATAGACAATTTACTTGTATGTAAGCACTTGCGTTATTTTCATTTGTCTTGTGATTACAAAACAATTCACATGACTAATCAGCGATAAAAGGAAACAGTAGAAATGTGTCATCTAAATTCCTAAGTGAGAGTACTAGAAAAACTATAAATAACATACACAACAAAACTGGTTGAAACTTTTTCCTTGCAAAAACCTGTTTACAAAGGATAATAACATGTAAAACTCCTCGATAACAAGAAATACATGGGACAAGTGACAAGTCAAATACAAGTGATTGCAAAAAATATTGGCGTATTGTCCTACTGTTCAACAGTCCAGTTAATTCTCCGATAGTAGGAAACCCAAGCATTATCTTTTTAAATATCCTTGAGGAGATATCTAAGTAGCTACATGCTATCAAACTGTACCTATACGTACCGTAAAAGGTCAATGAACTTTCACATACATAAGTACACACAAACATAACTACTATAGCGATCAGTATACTCACTGGCGGTGTACGCCTGCTTGATGACGTGTATCTCATGGTTAGACATAGTACACATGACCTCGATGAGCACGTCCTCGTCGGTGCCAATGCCGGCGGTGGCATCATGCAGCTCCTTGGCGTAGAACTGCGGCAGCGGTGTCATCAACGCCACCAGCAGGTCCTCGAACTTGCCGCTAGTCTCGCTCTTCAGATCCGACACTAGATCCTGAATAAAAACAAATCTTATAGATACAAACATGTAATTTATATACGCTTGTCGTCGGGCCTACGCTTTCCTGTTTATTACCGTCTATACTAATATTATAAAGAGGAAAGATTTGTATGTTTCTGGTACGAAATAACCCAAACTACTTGCCTCATTAAAAATTATTTTGCCATTAAAAAGCTACGTCTATAGTGAGTAAAATAGGCTATATTTTTTAACTTCATGCCGGTGAAGTCACGAGCAACAGCTAGTCTATAAGAAAGAAGATTAACAGGCATTGGGATAGCTTAGGTCCTACGTTGGACCTTTCTTTGATGTTTTATTTGTATCTTATTCTACTCGCATGCATTCAAAAGTAATACATATAACTTGTACTTTCACTTGATGCGTGACTTAAATAAAATAGCACACTTTTTTGATGAATAATTCATTTAGTTTCGATATTTTTGATCTATACTTTTAACAATCATGTCTATATTACAGAAGTTTTATCGTTTCGATTTCAAACACGTCCTGTTGCAACCTACACTTGACGCTTATCATGTGGTTTCTAATAATAACATTAGGTACTTGCAATTAAATTTTTTTTCCTAATATATTATTGTAGGTTCTAAATTTATATAGATCCATACGGTAACTTTATAGCGTCATTTTAATGCCCCCATTTACTTGAACACCGCAGACGAGACTTTTTAACCGTATTTAAAAAAAAACTAGGTTTCTAGACTTGTTTGATTATGTTACCTAGGAAACATAATATTGGTATTGCATGAAAAAGAAAACTCACGCGACTTCACAGTACTCCGGGGAAATTATTTGAAAAGGTTTATTTGATGTGTAATTTATGTTTGTATGTGTACCGTGCTCAATGAATAGGGAATATTGACACACTCACAGTATCAGAGGTCCACAACGTAAGGTGACACACCTACTTGGTAATTCCCCGAACATATATCTACGCAATATTAAATCATGTTTCATACATGATAGATCAAGGTAGATGACATGGACGGACATATTATAGGTTATTTTTTTTAAGTTCCGTGCTATCAATATGCCGACCGGGTCTGGAAAGGGTGGACCGATTTTGACGGTACTTTGACTGGAAGGTAGCTGATAGAAGGTGCACGCATAAAAATACGACCATTTTTGATTTAATTATGTGCTAAAGAAGTTTGGGGGCGACAGCTTGTAAATAATAAATTCGTAATATAGTTACTAATTAACTATAAACTATCCACATGGTAAACGCATTGCCACATATCGTTTATTATGTATTTTTATTATCGTACGAGTTTTTTTTAAATGTAAATAATCGGGTTTTCCCATTAATCAAGTTAATCATCGATTTTCCTATTGGCTCAACTCCATAGTGACGGAACGTGCGTCACATAGTTCAACTATCTATAAGTGCATACAAGTAGACGAAACTGTTTCAAATAATGTTCGATTCGACATCGCTTATTTGAAACAACCAAAAAAACTACAGGCTATTTATCTATTCTGCCTTCATATTGGGCTTAGGCGTTTACATAAAATTTGTTCTAGTCACGCAATATAGGCGTGGTTGATAACATTTCATTAATTGAGGTAGCAATAACAGTCTGCCTCGATCCTCGAAGGACTTGGTGCCAAAGTGTGCTTTTAGTGGTGATTAATACCCCACTATCTTGGAAATACATAAAATATAGTGGGTTTATTCAATTCGTTTATTACACTGTAACCTACATTTTTGTTTTCATAAATAAACAAGCGCTTGACCACGATCCCCCCTTAACTGACTAAGTATAGACCCGGTCGAAAGATGTTACGAGCTAGCTTAGAAGTACCGATTCACCCTGCTCTTGAAGGCACCCACGTTATAACTCGCCGGAAACTTGTTCCATTCCTTTAATACATATAGACCATCTATATTACGTTTGGTCACCTAATAAACTTCTATGTAGAAAAGTATTCCAGGCATGAAGTTCTAAAACCGCATATCTTTGTAATACCATCACGATAATATTCTTAGTCTAAAAGTATTTTTTCTTTGTAACAACGTACCTTTCCATACAGAGTTTTGAACTCGAAAGCGATGCGTAGGCGCTGCTCGTTGCTGCGGCGCGTCAACACTTGTATGATAGCCTTTTCATCAGTGCCGAAGCCTTTCATCGCCTTGCGGAGGATCGCCGCATCTTCGCGAGGGTCGAATGGGTTCACTGGCACCACAGTCGGTTTGGACTATGAAATAAAATAGATGTTAAATTAGAGTGTAGTAGACTTTAGATAGTTGGACAGATCTGTCACCATGCACCTTGTTAGTTTGGGTGGATTACAATTGCCTTAGGATTTCCTTTATAAAGATTCCCTCATGCGAGTGGGTTAAAAAGTTTGCATAGTTTAAGCGTAATATTTATGAAAAACATAGTAAAAAGATTATAAACGTAGACTATACCAATTCTACTTTAGTCACGTGTCTAAACATTCACAAAGAAATACCGTCCGTTTAAAAATTATAGTAAACATTTTACAGCAATTAGATTTTTGATAATCTCCAGTTACAGACGCATGAATCACCACACGATTGTGACCATGACAGGCTAGCCAATAGCCAAGCAATATTTCTACAAGGTAATCTTTCTTGTTTATTCAATAGAGGATCTGATTCAACATTAAAAAAATCAAACATTAAGAAATAAACAAGTAGATATAGGTCCTTGTTTGACTTCAATATAAGATTTCATTGGCAAGACACCAGTTACGTATTTATATTTACTATCTCTTTCTTATACTTGAATAAAAAAGAGTCGGCAATATTTTTGTAGAAATGTTTCGACAATAAGTTACAGTTATAGCCACATTCTGCCAATGCATCAAACCAACCTTAACTAAATCGAATAAAACTAATAATGAAGCGTAAAAATATATACCGTGAAACGGAACGATTTGAACCCGCGCCGTAATCCTATCGTGGCTCTATAGGCGCTGCGCATACTAGAATTAGATGTGACTGAGGACATATTGATTTAGGAAATATTAACAAGGGAACAACACAGTCAACACAGAACACAATAGTCACATCACAAGCACAGAAACACAGAAATCTATCCAAATATGAAACAAAATACTATCGAATGCACAAGACCCATTTTACTGAGGACCAAAGTCAAGACTGAGTCCAAGTCGTGGGTTATTGTGATAAATGTCCGCGACGAGGCGAAGTGAACATAACAATGTAATTGCTGCAAAATGTTCCTTGAATAGAGCGAGAGCATATACGTATGGTTGCTTCGTAAGTCAGTATCACAGGAATCTTAGTGGGGAATACTTCTGTACTGCAATACTTTTATATCCAAAGAATTATCGTATTCCTTTTCGATTTTGTATCAATAAATAAAACTGATAAATACCTTACCATAAATACACATCAATAATCCGAGAAAATAGGAACAATTTATATTTTTTAATGTAAAAAATAAATTTAAAAAGTTAGGATAGATAAAGATTAGCCTCACAAAGTTAATTAATGATCCATATTTGAAGTCATATTAACGAATAAGGCAATGAAAAAGAACATCTACCATTTTTTTTAAAGTTTTCTATCTAGTGATTACCACCCTAAAAGATAAATGCAAATTGCAAAAAAGAATTACTAAGAATAACATATTTTGTATCAACATTAAAGATACATTTATGTCCATGATCCACAACGTGACTTTACTTGAGTTACAGGAATTACACATTCAGTTTACAGAGTATAAGGAAATTGGTAGACTCTTAAAATCAATAACAACCCAATTGGCACATCGCCAGAAAGACACACAATGAAATCAATACTTAGATGTATCACCCACTATTTAAAACATTTTGATATTTGACAGTACATTTGACCACTGGACTAATTTAGAGTATCTCTTATACTCTTTATAACCACTAGCTTTCGCCCACGACTCCATCTGCATGGAATAAAAGAAACAAATGCAAGTAGCCTATGTGTTCTTCCAGACTATGCTCTACATCTATTCAAATTTCTTCGATATCTACTATGCTATAAACTAACACCCATCCATCCATCTAAACTTTCACATTTATAATATTAGCATGATAGTTTTTGAGCAAAATGGTTAAGACCTTATTTAGTCCTTCAATGTAAAAGCCTCTATATTTTGGAATTCAATGAACATCTATCCTTCAATTCTACTAATTAGGATGTATTTAATATTTCAATTTCCATCTATACCAATAGTTTAAAGAGGAAAGATTTGTATTTTTGTATGTATTGAAATAACACAAAAACTACTGGACCACACTCAAAAATTCTTAGACCAAGTAATACCTACTATATCCTTGAGTAGCAAAGACTATATTTTATATTATTATATTTTCGCACAGACAAAGACGTGAGCAACAGCTAGTAATAATATATAAAATGTTTTCCCCGCACTGTATAAAACATGTGCATGTTTAAGCACCGAGGGCATTCTTTTGTAACATAAATTGATAACAATCTTTTGTAGTTGTAGTGTCAACTGTTCTCATTGCGGATAATTTTATTTAAACAATTTCTATCTATACTAATATTGTAAAGAGGTAAGATTTGTATTTTTCTATGTATTTGATTCATGTAAAAACTATTAGGCCGATTTTAAAAATTCTTTCGCCATTAGAAAAGTAATTTATCTGTGAGTAAAATAAGTTATATTTGATTATTACTAATGATTACGAACTATTAATAAAGAGCATATTTCTGAACTCCAGTGTTAAAAATCACTAAAATTTATTTTTCTTAGCTTATGCTGCTTTAACAGTTAGAGGTATATAAAAATTATGTATGAAGGAATTGTAGATTTGAAAAAGTTCTACAGGAATATTACTAATACAAAAGTAAGTCTGGTTTTTAGTAATTAATGTATGAAAAGATTTTTCTTGCTGTTTTGGATGCTCACGATACTGGCATTGCCTAGTGTGGGCATCACCAGATTAATTGTATATTAACCACAATTTGTATTTATCTTTTAATTGGTATAACTGTAATTGTTATTGTTAATCTCTTATTTTACAATAAAATTATTTACATTTTCTATTTCTATCTATTTACTATCCGATTGATAAAGTGTAGTATAATTTGATTAAACATAAGATGTAAAAAACATTCAAAATAATGAGAACATTACAGAACATATTTAAATTAAGTATTAAGTTTGCATTCTTATGGAAGAACTTCCCTAATATTATTTTTGTGTTAGTTGACAATTCAAAACATATAAAATGAAATATTGATGATTATATGCATTATAATTTTTGGTATGATATTCTGGGAATTGTTACCCATACTTTTTTTATATTTGCGCATAAAAATATTTTGTTAGAAAAAAAGCTAATATACAGATTTAAAGCCAAAACAACACAGATTTAGTTAAGCCAATGTCTTGTTTATCACAAATAAATATATCAAATTAGCACAATTATGTGAAATGTGTGATAATAACAATAGTCACGACATACCTTAGGTGTGTTTGCCATTGGGTTTGATGACACATTGTAAGTTTGTTGGCTTTGTGAATGAGACTGATTATGGGGTGGGTAGCCCTGATATTTATCTGTCTGTGGATAACCTGGACTTGCCTGGGGGTACCCTGTTTGAGCTTGTGGATATCCTTGAGCTGATTGTGGGTATCCCTGAGCAGATGGTGGATATCCTTGAGCAGTTTGAGGGTATCCCTGAGGAGATTGGGTATACCCCTGAGCGGTATTTGGATAACCCTGACTTGGGGGATACCCGGTATTTTGTTGTGGGTAGGGTTGACTAGTTTGAGGATATCCGGACGCCGCAGGGTATCCGGGCTGCGGCGCGGGATAGCCCATTGTGGGAAAACCCGCCATCGGCATCGGATTTCCAAACGACTGTGGAGCTGTGTTGCAAAATCCAATGTTATGTAGATATTGCTGTTGCGGATACCCCGATTGGCCCTTAAAATTAAATTAAAACTATAATAAATCCAAGAATTCCGAGCAATGCTTTTTGTGATAAACAAAACAAGGTTAACTATTTTATCTACGTGCACTAGTTATAAATTTTACTCACTTGTTGATACGGATTCATTTTGTATTTCAATACGATTTTACAGAAATAAACACACAACACACGAATTCGATTTTAAATATACGACTTGTTCTTACAATTACAATATTCAACTACTACAAAACGTTACTGAATAAATTGAAAAACAGCAAAGACTGTGAGGGCGAAGCGCCTGACTGCGGCTTGACAGAAAAAAGAAACAAACGTCAATGTCAAATCAAACCACCAATAACAACCAATGACATTCGAGCAACACGTCATTGTTCTAGAGATTTAGAGATGACCATCTTGCTAATGTTACGTTACTTTACGGTTATTTTGATCATCTAGAAAATATGCTTTAATGGGTACACCATCATAATTAAAATTAATGGCCTAGATAATGAAGAATTATAAATCTGTTCTACGGTACGTTTTTATTTAAACTTTTTTTTACGGTAGAACTAAATTAATTCTAGCGCCATCTATTGGCAGATAATGGACAAGACTTTGTTAGTTGCAGAAAATTTTAATAATGAAACAGCCTTCAAAGATGTCGAAGTTCTCTAAATAAAAAACGAGAATTACATATGAATGCAATTATAGGATTTATTATATCGTTACCAGCATAGCAATTCCTATGTATTTTTTATTAAAAATCCATTTTAACATAGTAAAATATGTCATAACTTAGAGGAGATCTGAATATATAATATACAGGATAAGGATTTTTTATAATACAACTCAAAGACTATTGCAAGCTAATCAAAAGTTTACTTGATTAATATTAAAATTGGTGCATCAAGTTACATAATCTAATAAAGTGTGAGTATAAAATTCAATTGTACACTAAGTGATCAAACAGAGCGAAGCCTTTGTTATACAAATCGGTCACTTCAATGGCTGGTTTGCCACCAGCTATCAACCATACGCTGCCGCTTCTTCCGTTCTTGTACGTGTCGACAACTCCTCGAGCCGCGGACTCCGGGCTAGAAATTAAACATTATTATAAATCTTCACAACAACAGAAATGGTTTAGTGAGGGAACCAAATAGATTGAATAGGTAAAAGACCTCGAACATGTGTTGATTTTGGACTGTTTTTTAATTTAAACCAGAACCAGTAACATTGCAACTTGTAACTTGTATCTCTTGCAACCAGAAACTTGCATAATTATTGCAAAGTTTGAATATTACTTCTTACCTTTGCCATTTTAATGTTTTTAATGTTTCCACAATACCGGCTTCGACTTCAGAGTCAAAACTTCCCATTTTTTCTACGGAGAGTAATGGCGTGTTAGTAGCTCCGAAGCAAACTGTCAGGAATCTAACTTCTGTTCTTGAATAGTACAAGTCACTCTGGTAAAACAAAACATTGACTTTAGTCAATTGTACAAATATAATGTAGTTAATATTTTTGTGACTTTGTCAAATACTAACACCCATTGCCGTAGTAAACTTCAATACTGCTGCTTTAGTTGCGCTGTAAATTGGTGTATCAGGTACGGCGCAAACAGCCGCTACAGATGAAACGTTAATCACAACACCACCGTTACCTCCTTCATCTTTGCGCATCAGCTCTAATGCTTTTAAAGAGCTAGTAACCAAAGCTGTCTGGCATGAAACAAAAGAATTTAAAAGTGTTAAGAAGGTTTGATTAAAGAAAATATTTTATTTATCATATCCCAAGCCATTGTAATTTCGCAAAATGAAATTGCAAAACGAAACGGTGACTTTAATAGAATTTAAAAAAATATGAAATGGAATTTATTAACAAAGATACTTACTACATTAATGTCTATTTGTTTTACGTAAACCTGCAGATTGTCGTTGAGAATGCCTGCGTTGTTAATCACAATATCGATGTAGCCGAATTCATTTTTGACTTTGGCAAACGCTGCATTCAATTCTTCACCATTTGATACATCGCATTTAATGAATTGTACCTTGTTGTTCCCGTATTTGGTGTTTAGTTCATTTTGGAACGCGATACCTGCTTCCTCTGCTATGTCTAGGATAGCAACATGCTGTAATTAATTATTGTTTTAGCTTTAGTGCATTTATTGAAAAAAAAAATGAAGTAACTCCGATCTTTATCGAGTTACAAAACATCGGACGTTTGTCCTGTCCCCACGTGAGAATAAAATGTTTCATCCGTCCCACCTTTTAGTCTCACTACTAAGGTGACAGATGGAACTCATTTTATTTCATAAAATGAGTTCCAACCATCCCATCTTTACAAAAGGCGGGACGGTTAAAACTTTTTATTCTCATCTGTCCTGTATGGATCCTGTATGTCCTGGAATAATCCTGTTAGCTGACGTTTTTTATGTACATGATCTCTTTGTAATATTTGAGTTTTGCGGTACAAATAGGGCTTCTGGTTGTAGCAAAACGATAAACTTATCAAATAGTGTGTGTTACTTTGAAAATAAATAATTCTAAATTGTTATCACAGTAATTAATCTGTCACTTCCGATCGTAACATATAGTGATCTTACGACATCACAAATATAATAATTTTGCAGTAGTGATAAAATATTAATGAAATTATTCATGTTAATATTGTTATAATAGGTAAAAGAGATAGGTTGAAATTATTAATTATATTAAACTTACTCAACACTGTACAGTCAAAAGTAATTATTTATTTGTAAAGCGGCAAAGTCTGGTACATTGCGAGGAATGTGGAATTTCAGTGATAGGAACAGCAAATGTCAGTGTATTTACAAAATCTGTCCTCATTTTTTTGTAATTTAAATTGACTGTGTACTGTTCTGTAGATATGTAAATTAAGAAAAACTGAACTGATTCAGAGGTCACAAGAATATTTTAAAATGATTGAGAGGCGTCTTTTAAATTGGTTTGATAAATAAAATACGTTTGAATGACAAGACTAATTTTACTTGCAAAATGTTTAAGGAACATTCCAATAGAATCTAGCTAGTATTAGTAATCAACAACGAAGTATTCGTAGATATACATGATAGGTTTACCTTTGCCTCCTCAGCAACAGCTATCTGCACCACCTTGGAGCCGATACCAGTGGCAGCTCCAGTGATTAAAATAACTTTACCCTTTAATTCGTGCATCATTCTATCTAATGACCTATCACGACCAATGTCAAATATTATAAATACCCGTGTAATCTATAGATACAGCGTTATCTTTGTTATTTAATTCAATTGATATTTACTAATTACTAAGAAGGAAGCATCAAACAATTTTAATGACCATGAACATACCGAGGCGGAAGAAATTCATCGACCAAGCCAAAGGCCATAATGCCATAAGGCGCACACCTTTAACTAAAATATCGCATCACTGTTTAGTATCGCTTTGATTCCTATGATCTTATATGGAAGTGCGAACACTATTCGATTTTTAGTTGTGCAATTAAACTATTGAATGGGTTACGAAACAATCGACAAGCGAAAATCGCACAACCGTAATACGATAGGTTAGTCAAAAGTGTGCGCCCGCTCTAAGATTCATGCAGATCATGTCACTGCACTCACGAGCGACTTCTCTCAGTGAATCGTCACGTCTTGTAAAGGTATGATTTGGCTGAGTTGAGAATCATCGGGAAGTTTTCAGCTCATTAGTAGTGACTTCCATTTATGGCGTGGCATGGCGTTGAGCCATGAGCTGCTAATTTAGTTGTTTGCTCAACGACTACAGCTATATGTGAGCTTTTGAACCGGTTAAGAATTGACTTACATATGTCTAGTCACAATGTAACGACATATATTGCACTTTTGACACCAAATTCCCAATTACAGATACACTTACCTTATCTGCCAAGATACGAAAGTGTTTATTTGAACTTGTGCATTCTTGATTTGGTTACCGATTCCTTTGAAATTATCATGCATAATTTGACTTCGCTTTAATTTGACAATAAAAATTCTAAGTGCGATTTCTATATTTATCTCTTATAGTCCCTCTCCACTAATGAAACACTTACACAGAACATATTGCTGTCCCCTTCATTTCGTTGAAAAATAGAGATAAACATATGTTCTATCCTTTATCTTAAGAAAACTTGTTAATAAATTTGGTAACATTTTCTTAAGTTTCTTGCATTAGTCAAGGTGGGAATCTTGAAGTGATTGCTCGTGCGTTGCTGTTGCAAGTTTTCTTAAATTCTTGTTAAAATATTACAATTTTAAGCGCAATGGCTGAAGTTAACGATAAAATAGTATTTCTAACAGGTGGTGCTAATGGCATTGGAGCTGTAGTTGTTAAAGATTTCCTTCATAAAGGAGCTAAAGTGTGTAAACAACTGTTAATGTTATATCCTTTTTATAAAGATTTTGTATAGCATCTGACAAAACTTAGTGTTTTATTACAGTTTGTTGCATTTTTGGATATTGACAATAAATCCGGATTGAAACTTGAGAAGGAATTAGGTGAAGTTTATGGAAAGGATAAATTGAAATTCATAAAATGTGATGTAACTAATGATGAACAATTAAACGAAGCATACAATAATGTGATCAAAGATAAAGGATGCATAGATCTCATCATAAACAACGCAGGTATAGGAATAGAGACTTCGGATAATTACAAAAAATTAATCGACATTAACTTTGTAAGTACATCAGATAAGTTTAATTTTATTATTTTAATATTTATGACCTACCACAAATATATAAAGTATAATAAAATCACACAAAGTACTAAATATAAAGACACTAGCTTTCGCCCACGACTCCGTCCGCGTGGAAATAAAAAAAACAAAAGTGAGTAGCCTATGTGTTCTTCCAGACTATCCTCTACATCTATACCAAATTTTATTGAGATCCGTTCAGCAGTTTAGGCTACAAACTTTTACACTTTTGTGATTACTTGAAAAAAATAACGTAATAAACTATCTACTGAGATTAATGAATTTACAACAATTCCGTAAGACTTAAGGTTTATCTTTGCTTATTTAAAAGATTACTAAAAACATTTTTGTGTTTACATAAATTATTTCGCGATGATAGGAACAATAAATTGTGACTTAATTATCATGCAGGAAAATAATGAGCAGATATAAATCTTCAACGTTAATAACTAGCTAATGTGCAATAAAGCAATAATTGATTATTGTTAATCTAAAATCTTTCATTAAGCGAGCTCAAGATGGCCGACATCTCATGAGCCCAAAACACAATCGCTTACAAAGTGGATGTTTTTCACGTTTTTTGTTTACTCTTTTGGAACAAGTTGCCAACGTCAAGTCTTTTAAGGCACCTGGCTCTTGTCCTATAAAAGCGAACGAACTTATCATGTGGTGACCTTAATTACCGGAGCAGAATATGAATCAATTACTTTTAAACTGCTTTTAATAAATAACGACCCGTCCCGATTTCGCCCGGACAGACAGTTTGTCTAAATTTGTTGTGAAATGTCATCATTCAATTGCCTGGTTTAGGACGATTAACCAGAGGTCCTCAAATATCACCTTATTTAGATCTTTTTGCTTGTCTTTTTTCTTATACAAGGGGGTAAACTTTGTTAAATTTTGTAGTGATGTGTTCTTGTTCATAAAATTGTCTCGTTGTTGTCAGAGATAGAGACGTATTATGAAGATAATTATTTTCAGAAAGCACTGGTCACGAGCACATTAAAGGGCCTGGAATTTATGAGAAAGGATAACGGCGGCAAAGGTGGCACGATTATAAACATATCATCAATTGCCGCTTTAATGCAAATTGCTCCAACCTATTTTGTATACTTTGCGACAAAAAGTGCTATTCTTCAGTTCAGCAACTGCATGGGAGTAAGTCATGTTTCGTGACTATTGATATCATCACCAGCTCACTATATGTCCCCACCGAGGAGCTCGGAGCCTATGACTATTAATATAACTTGAAGATATTACTTACAAACCTTATTTCAATGAGAAGAGGGTACCTACTTAACCTCATCAACTTTTTAGTCATGATAGAATCAGCTTAGATCATCACAATAACTTTATTTACGTACTTAGAGCGTCCGCACACCTTGGACTAAACTATCGCAATGTTGTGCGATTGTCGATTGTTTCGCAGCACATTCAACAGTTTAGTTGCATAACTTAAATCGAGTAGTATGCGCACCTTCAAAAGCCAATAGAAATCAAAGTGCGATTAAACAGTTGTTTGATATTTTAGTCAAAAATGTTCGCGCGCTCTTACTTTACTTATTAATTTTGATTACTTATTTGATAGTGGTTCTGAAATGTCAAATATGAAACTAATTGCCAGTCATGAGTATAAAAATCATTAATATTAAATTGTAATTTTTAACAGTTGCAGAATTATTACGATGTAACCGGTGTTCGTATTATCACAATTTGCTTCGGGTGCACCGAGACCGCTTTACTCCGCAATATGAGCAGTTTTGATTCCGTCGTCAATCAACAAATGGTACCTATTGTTAAGCAGTTTCCTTTGCAAAGGTAATTTTATTCTTCATAAACGTTAGTTTACACTACAAGCATTGACGACAAAATGTGTTATTCTCTCTCATTGAATTCACGTTTTTATGTAAATGTTTTTGCGTTGACAACTTAAGTACACTTGCAATTATAATCATTTATAATTCAGTCGGTGCAAAAAGCGCATGTTACCAGCAATTGCTTACGTAGTCTTTAGATTACATAATAGTGAAATGTGGAAAACATTATTAGCAATGTTTGAAATCTAATTTCATGCGGTCGTGCCATAAACTGATGCAAGCACTTGACACCACAATTATACACAGCCTCCTTATGTTTATGTCTATACTAGTTGCGCCTGCGTCTCCATTCGCTGAGAATTAAAGGAAAAAACAAAAACAAAATAAATAGCCTATGTGTTCTTCCATATTATTCTCTACATCTATGACAAATTTTATCGAGATCCATTAAACAATTATGCTACAAACTCTAACAAACATCCATCCATCCACCTAAACACTCGCAGTTAGAATATTACTAAGATAATATAATAATATACAATTAAGTATTCTTATTATTTCACAGCGTGGAGTCTGCGTCACGAGGTTTAGTAGAAGTGTATGAAAAAGGTGATAGTGGCGACACCTGGTTGGTTTGTAATAATAAACCACCGCAAAACATAACGCCAAGAATTAGGAAGGCCTACGAGATACTATCAGAAGGTATATTCGAGTAATAAGGGAACATCTGAAACACAATCGACAGCACATTGATAAAAAAAATGGTGTTTGTAAGAAGAAATATTTGTAATTACCATTAAAATATGTTTTTTTCATGCTACATTTGTTCTTTTCAATAATTCCTTTCTTGTAAGTATTAGGGAATCAGGCTTTCAAATGAAATTCCAACACTGATTTTCCATAAGCACAGGACATCCTTATAGAAGTGAGAAAAGGTTTACATAAAGACCGAAAATAAACAAATTTAAAACAATTTTATTATTAAAAATATCTTTTACATTTTTAGGAAAATATAAAAAAAATTAAAAGTAACATTACGATATTCCGGTGTCGTTGCAACGATTTTGAAGTCCCTCCCTGACGCTTACGGTAATGTCTACAGGAGGCTTATTACCAGCTATTATCCACGTTGAGCCATTATCTGCTTTCTTTATTACGTCAATTATACCTTTAACAGCTGACTCAACCCTGGAAATAATAAAATGGTACAACTTTAAAATTGCGACGCAACTTTCACTCTTTACCTTTATCTTGACTTTCCCAAAAAAATAGGTGTATTTTTTTAAGGTTGCCGTTTTACTAGCTTTGAAATAATATCTTGAATTGAATATAGTAAAATTATAATCTAAAGAGCGTGCGCTCACCTTTAACTAAAGTATCGCACAACTGTTGTGCTTTTGTCGATTGTCTTGCAGCCAATTCAACTGTTTAGTTTAATAACTAAAGAGCAATCAAAGCGAGCCATAGTCTCAGGTGTGCGCACGCACGCACGTACGCACGTTAAACTTTTCTGGTAAGGTTACCTCTGTCTTTCTGGAACTCGCGAAGTAAAACATTGCGTGCAGCCTTTGTCGAAAAGTTCCGAGTTGTGTTTGTGGAGGATCGCTGTGTCGGTTGGTCCGAGACAAACTGACAATACCCGAACTTCTGATTTGGAGTAAGATTTATTGATCTGAAAGTTAGAGAGAAACTAATTTAAACAGAAGGTTGAGTATAGCTACAAAGTTTAGTACATGCACGAGTTAATAAGATTACCGGGGCTTTGTTTCAGAATAAAAATATTTGATACGGTAACCCTCATAACTTTTTTATGTATAATACTATAACAGAGACAAAATGTTAGTCAAACTTACAGCAATACTATTTGTAAACTGTAGAACAGCTGCCTTAGTAGCAGAATATACTGCAAAATTTTCACTGGGTGTAAGAGCCAGCATAGAAGATACGTTGAGGATGACCCCGCCTGATCCTCCTCTATCTACAGCCATTGTAGTTAAGGCTCTTAAAGTACTGGATATAACAGCATACTGAAAAATGTAAGCAAATGCTTAAGAAATTAAGGTCTACGGTAGATAAAGATCCTTCTTAATATAAAACATTTAGATCTTAAGATGTCCATACTGTGCTTCTTCCTCTAGTAAAATACTAGTATTGAAAATTGTCGATCGCCTTCCAAAATACTTAACAATTGAAAAAAGCATTGTACTTACAAAGTTTACGTCAACCATTCTCTTGTACAAATTCTCTTCAGCGCTGAGGATTGCTGCATTGTTTATGACTATATCGAGCCTGTGAAATTTATCTAGCACCTTGTTGTAAGCTTCGTTCATTTGTTTTTCATCGGATACGTCACATTTTATGAACATAACTTTCAGTGTACCGAATTTATTCTTAAGCTCTCTCTCTAAAGCTTCGCTTTCACGTTCCGCCAGGTCGAGAAATGTGACATGCTGAAAAAAAAAATCCTATTAACAATCATCAATTTTAAAATATGAAATTTGTTTACTTTTAATAGTGCACATTTGTATCTCATTCTCACAAATTAAAATGGTTTGTGCCAGTTAATTAGCTAACAAAATAAAGTCTTAACCACGGTAATGTACAGAAAATTGTGCTCACCAGGATATTGACGCATAAGACTTCTTTAGCACTTGTAGAGGAATTAAACTCACCCTAGCATTGTGTGACAATATACTCCGGATCAATCCAGCACCAATGCCAGTAGCACCTCCAGTCACTACAACCACTTTGCCTTCAAAAATAAAATTTTCTTCCATATTTAATTTAATAGCAGTTCTTTAAACATGCTACAGATAGCTTTTTGTAACGTATTTTTTATATATTCGGAAACATAAAAACGTACAAAACATGTAGATAAAAATGTCAAACTAAATGCGAATATTGCTTTCAGATTCAATAACCGATATTGCATAAGCAATTGACTACGTGCCTTATCTCTTGGATAAGATAAAATTCGTAAACATTTCATACGATTTCGTTATTATCACTGACAACTGTTATTAAAAAATCGCATTTTAATCGTACGTTTTTGTATAGAACAAAGGATGTTTAGCTTTGTTTTTTGGAGACAAAAAAACATCGACTCTATAATATTTTAACATAATATTTTTTAACAGTGGTAGAGCCCGCTTTTACATCTTTGCACGAATGGGCCGGCTCGCCCGGTGTAATACCACGACCACACAGAAAACAGGCGTGAAGTGGAAGCAACTCCGCGTTTCGTCTGATGAGTATGGTGCCGGAGGCCTAATTTTAGTCCCTTTTCCTTTCCACCCTTTTCTTAAGAGGAAAGGATGGGAGGAAAAAGTGGATTGGACGGTGAAGGAGATGCATAGGAAGGGAAAATGTCCTCTTTATGTGCGTCTCCTCCTCCGTCAATTAGGGTAGGCAACGCATCTACAATAGCGGATGTTTATGGGCAACGGTCGCTTTCCATTTCGGTGGATTCAGGTCACGCTTGCTCGTTTGCCACCTCGTATTATAAAAAAAAAATAAAATTATAAAAAAAATATATATATTTACAGTTGATAATGCAACATTTTTGTGTCATATTTTTTAGTTTAAGTGTTAGCTAAAGTTTATCTAATAAATAAACATACTATGAAGTGAATATCTGAAATATGTTACTTCTTCAGCAAGTATTTGGTGTTATAATTATTGTATAGCTATACAACAGATATAAGATAAGGTGAGCTTTTTTAACTTGTCGTGGAGCGCTTGATCCAAAAAAAATCAAAACAAATAGTGTCTATGCAACTTTGTTTCATAATGCGACAGGAAAAATTGTTAATTTTTTTTCACAATATAATGAACAAGTCAGGAAAATAAGTCTTCAGATAAAATATGGTGAGCTTTTTTAACTTTTTCAGTTATGTTTATAGCAGGTTTATTGTTGTTAACAAGCCAGGTATCTCCACTGGTACCATGCTGATAAACTTGGGCCATACCCTCAGCTGCTGACCTCACGCTGAAATAAAAAAAAACACGTTTGTCATTTTTAAAGTCGAACACAGTTTTATCGAAATCCATTTACGATTTTCAATTAAATTATTTGAATTCGATTATTTTTTTAATTAGGTATTTGGACGAATCATCGATCCTAAAAACTTTTTTCTACGATAAATTTGCACCAGATTGATAAGAATTAATTTATACCGCAGATAATAAAAAATAGCCCGAGAACGAATATTGGTTTTATATCGCGATTACGCGTTGCTTGGTTTTAAAAATTTATGTAAAATAACATGACATACGTTTGACTGGGAAAGTTGTTGCTGATAGAGTCCTTTTTTTCATCGACGATTGGGTCGAAACTTCTCATATTTGGTATCATGTCTGAATTGGTAGCACCAAAGCATATAGTTAACACTCTTACTCCAGTTATTGAATAATATTCTTGCTTCTGTGAAATGTTTTCAATTATAATATACAAATATGCTTTTTCTGTCTAGGATAAGACAAGATTTTAATCGAATTTATAGATTTTTTTTCAATACGTTCAAAGAAATATAAACAAAACGGATATACTGATCACAGGCGTGACCGTCTTACCAAAGATGTCGCAATTTGTATTAAAGTTGCGTAGTATGAAAGTTGAAAACGTTGTAAATAATTTTATAATACTCACACCAATACAATTACTGAACTGAAGTACCGCACTTTTACTGCCGCAATAAATAAAGTAACTCGGAGACGGTTGATCTAAAGCCGCGACAGAGGAAATATTTATTATTGTCCCTCCTTTGCCGCCAGTATCCTTTCTCATTACTTTTAAAGCTTTTAGAGTACTCGTAACTAGTGCTGTCTGAAAATAACGGAAAAAAAACCCAATGATTACTACACAATACAAATTATGCGCCTGTTATTTCAGAACTGTTAAATGTTAAATATTATATTTGCTGTGTCTGTTTGCGATTCTTTTACAAACTTTTAATTTTGTTGAATTTTATTTAGGACTAGCTGTTGCCCGCGACTTCGTCCAGGAAATATTTAGATAAAAAGTAGCCTATAATATACCCGTCTAAGTCAGTTACCTTTCAGTAAAAGTCCGGTCGAAATTGGCCCAGCCGTTTCGGGGATTACCCGAAACAAACGCGGCTTACTGACAGACAGACAAAAAAATTTTAAATGCGATTTTCGTTATCAGCAATGCAAATACATCACCTTCCCGAAATGTGGAATTTTTCTTTTGATATTACAGATACTTCAATTTTATTATATGTATAACTGTACAATAAATCAGGGATTTACTTACATAATTAACTTCAATAAGTTTTTTATAACTGTCCATCGTTTCTTGACCTATAGCAGCATTGTTAATAACAACGTCTATTTGATCGTTTTCTTTCTGAACTGAATCAAATGCTTCATAGAGTTCATTGTCTTTAGTTACGTCACATTTTATAAATTTCACTTTACTTTTATCGAATTTTTGGCTTAATTTTTCTTCCAGTTTGAATAAGGAGTTAGCACCGATGTCCAATACCGCTACCTGCTATGAAGTAGAACAAATTTATTGTTTGACTATACTTCCTAAGATATCACACAATGAGTAAACGTTACACTAATAGGTATTTGTGGATATATTTATCCTAATGTTTGAATGACGATTATCTTGTTTTCCAATAACTGTTTCTACTAGAGAAATATAAAAATCACGTTAAACGGTATGGTATAATTCTCATTCTCCTTTAAAATCTAGGATAATTAAGTTTTTGTTAGTGCATTGAAAAGGAACGGTCTGTCCTCGGCGGTATTTCCAAACCAATACGACTTAGGTTCCTTTAAGAAGCGAGCCTATAATTTCCTCAAAGGCCGGCATCGCAACTGTAGTTCCTCTGGTTTTACGGATGTCCATGGGCGTCGTTGACTACCTCGGTGATCTCGCCGCTCATTTGCCCCCTTTTATTATAAAAAAAGAGTCACCATAATATAGAGTTGTCAATAAACATCTGATTCTAGTCATACGAGTAGGTTTCCATTGTGTACAATGCAAAATAAACAATAATCTAACCTTTGCCCCATTTTCTAAGAATATTTCAACAGTAGCTGCTCCGATTCCATTGGCTCCGCCAGTTATTATTATCACTTTGTTTTTAATATCTAACATTATCACCAAACGATGTCTGGGCAATACTGAATACGGTTAGACATTTTTTTGTTTAATATTTTGTAAAGGTCAATGACCGACAAAACGGATAACATTCGAGATAAGGACGTAAATAAATGACAACAGTGTAAAAAAAATTAAAACAAAACTAAAAAAAAACGGACGAAAACATACTTTAATTGTATCACCTTTATTATATTTTTGTCCTACTTATTAATAAATTAATTAGATAGTCAATAGCACTTTATTATAATCTTATCGACATATTTTTTTGGAAATGCACGTCTGAAAACAATTCAAATTTAATAAATATCGTTAATACAAAAATAGTTGTTAAAATTTACGTTTTTTACATCACATACATATTTTATTTAAACTATAGCAGAATCTTAACACATTGAGTGCGATACCAGGTCTAAAACACCTTGTTTATATGATACAACAGTGCGCGTAGCTTGTTTTTTCTATTTTATTATTAAAGGAAATTAGTACCATTGGACACCATATATTCATATTTCGAAACCCGCTCAAAAACAAAATAAAAAATTACATAAAGCAAAAAATTATTTAAGTTCTTAAACATTATAGGGTTTAATAAGCCCTGTACTGACATAATAATAGTTTTATGACCAGGTTTAAAACGCCTTGTACCACAGGATTGGAAAATCACAGCAGCACCGAAAGTGTTAATAAAATCGGCACAACGATAAATGTTCAAAGAAGCTACTGCATTTAATGTTTCTTAAAAACAACATAATCCTTTGTACATTCTAACGACCTTTCAGAATACTCCCTGACTTAACGTTTTGTATGCATTTTTAACATTTTCCGTTATTTCTTCAGCCGGCCTGTTTGAGGTCACGAGCCAAGTGCTTCCGCTGTTACCATGACTGTACGCGGTTAGTAATCCTTCGATCGCAGACTGCACACTGTAATGTATTACAATGCGAACATTTGAATGCGTAACTTGTTGGGTGTTGTGTACTTAAATTTTTGTGTTTCACTTTTCAATGCCACAATTAACAAAACACTTTAAAAGATTGCAAGCGTAAACAAATAAAAAAAAATGTTATCCTAGTTCAGAGCATAAATATCGTTTGACATGAAATAAACCTTAAATCAGATATTAATAGGGTAGAAAATACAATAAATCAATATGCAAATAATAATACCTTTGCAGAGGCAGTTTGTTTATACCGATCGTTATGTTTTCATCGATATCTTTTATGAAACCACCAAGTTTTTGAGGATCCAATAGTGAGGTGTCGGTACAACCGAAGCATACAGTTACAACACGAACTCCGAATACTTTGAAATTTTGCTCCATCTGGAAAAAACAAAAGACAAACATCATCATCTTTCTCCTTATCCTACTCCCGTACTGTCGACGCAACAGGCTTTGTCCTCCACATAACTCTATCATACGTCTTCTGTCATCACTCCTTTTTTCACGTCACCTTTCACGCAATCCATCCATCGCTTTCTAGGTCTACCTCTACCGGTACCCTTCCATACTCATAATTAACGTTCTTGTAACATGCGATTCATCCCTCATCTAACATGCCCATACCAAGCAAACCTCTACTGCTTACCTTCTCTACCACTGAGGTTAAACTCAAACTCCCTCTAATATACTCATTTCGTATCTTATTCATTCGTGATGTGTGGGGTACACATCCAAAAAACAAAAGACAAATATTTAAAAAAAAAATCAGGCATCCAATACTCTGGGATGGAATTGCATATTACGCCTACACAGTAGTAGTAAAAGTAATAGTTCATTGAACTATGATATTAAAAAGTGTTGAAATTCTTAATTCGATGTTCACATCGCATTATTATCTCGCGTTGTACATAATGACTGCGCTTGCGCCGATATTTGAAATATCTATTGCTATGGCGCAGAAATTAAGAGATGCTTAGACCAACATTTCATTTCAAAACATGACAAATGTGCATTACACCAATCTTGCAAATATAAACAACTAATTTTGACACGCGACTCCGTCCCCGTGGAAAAAAAAACAAAAGCGAACAGCCTATGTGTTCTTCCAGATTATGCTCTATATCTATGTCAAATTTCATCGAGATCCGTTCAGCCCTTTAGGCTACAAACTCTAACAAACATCCATCAAACCATCTAAATCGCATTTATAATATTAGTAAGATTGGGGAAGGCCTATGTCCAACAGTAGGTAAACAATGAGAGAGAAATGTAAACAATAAGTTTTATAATGACCTTTTTGGACAATTTAACTTCGATCACCAGATTTAGAAATCAACTCTACAACTCGCTCCGCCAACCGCCAATTTAAAAACGTCGTTTCCTTTTAAATAACGGTAGATGGAATATGGAATCATTTATTGCTCAAGCGGTATTGGACGATGAACTTCGATTAGAGAAATTTTTGCAAGGTAAAGTTACATACTATTATACATTGAAGTATGACCAACATCAATTTCGATTTACTTATAATATAGAAGAATGCGATTAAAAATAGTAAAATAATAGAAAAGAACCCACATAGAAATGGTATTTTTATCAAATGTTGAATGGATTACATTTTTAAGCAATTTTGTAGGAACTAATTCCGACGAAGTTTCAATTGGTTCAGTATCATCCAAAAATAGTGTGTTATCTAATGGTTATCGCAAACAACACGGAACTCAGTTTAGTGATTATGGTAGTTCTATTGTAAGCGATTGTAGTTTGGACAATTTGGGCCAGGCTATGTTTAGCTCCAGTTAATAAAGCGCCCACTATAGTATGATTGAAATATGCTAGAATCATTTATTACCCATTTCAATTGTGACTAAAGCACGTTACGTCATAAGAAACATTTTTTTATTATCTACTTTTTTTACTGTACTATGCATCAATGTAATCCCATCTTGGGCACCTCGTCGTTCAATCACTAAATACTGTATTGGTAATGAACCTTCCATTAACGTGTCTCAGTTTACGGTAGCCCATAAGTTCTTAATACATGAAAATAATTAGTGTATGGTCAAGTTCTGTCAAAATAATAATTATCAGTTTTGGAACATTTGTTGAATCTTAATTAAATATCTTTTTAATGGTTTACGAATGAATTATGGTGAATATCTAAAATGTCTCTTACCCCAAAACAATTGCTGAATTGTAAAACTGCGCTCTTCGTGGCACTGTATATCGGTAGTAACGGAGTTTGTATCAATCCAACTATAGACGAAATATTGATAATCGTACCCCCCTTACCCCTCTTGTCTCTGCGCATCCATTCAAACGCCTTTAGGGTGCTCGTTATCAATGCAGTCTGAAACGACAATGTAGGTTAACTCTGTGTCAAAATTATTAGCATTAGAATAGAGACTTCTAATTTGAGCCGCGATTTCAATTGTTAACTGAAATAGTACTCGCACATTTTCATTTAATTTGAAGAGGTTAATAAGACCCACAAGTCAGTATTCACGTTCAGACTTTCTGTGCATATATCGAACATACCAGAAAGCCGTAAAACGTGTGTTAAGCGGTTTAGGTACAGACGAAAATAATGAGCATTTCTGTATTACGTCACTTTTGTTGGCTGCGACTTTGTGTACTTACCACATTAACGGCGATTTCTTTTTCATATACTCTTGGACCATCATTCATAATCCCTGCATTGTTTATAACAACATCAATGTAACCATATTCTTTATACGCAATATCGAAAGCGTTTTGCAATTGTGTTGTTATGTCACATTCAATGAATTTCGCCTTATTCTTTCCATGTTTGTCGTTTAGCTCCTTTTCCAGTGCCTTTCCTTGAACGACGTCGACATCTAAGATGACGACATGCTGCAAAATATCGTATTTATTTATTTAAGCGTAATATCGAAATATTCTGAATTCCTTCCTTCAATTCAACACTTAGTTTTTGTTGCATTTGGGACCGAAATCAGGAAAGTCGAACTAGATAAAACATTAGGTTCTTGTTTAGATACTTGGATTTCTTGAGTTTATCAAGAAATTTGTTATTGCAAATTACAAAATTTTATCTCAAGAGAGTCAAAATTTGCTTATGTTTTATTACTGTGGTTAAACCGGTTGCTTGCCGAAATAACCAGACAGCGTGATACTTGACTGTTGAAGACCAAATGGAAATACACTTTTTTTTATATTTCAACTTATTAACGAAGATTAAATAAGTTTTATTTAAGACATGTTCACGACGTAACCAATTAACACGTTTGGAGCACACATTATAACGAGTACAAAAAATATGCATCTATTAGCATTACAATAAGAACTAAACGGATTTAACCTCTCGTGTTGATGTAATAAGATAAATAAAATTATAAATTTATAAATTTTACCTTTGCACCGCGATCCAAAACTGCTCTTACAATTCCCGCACCAATTCCGCTCGCACCTCCAGTAACCAAGAAAACATTATCTATTACTTCGTACATCGCCTTTGAACCAACAAGCTACAACGTTCGAACGTCAGATCAGTTCTGCCAGTGGCGGCAGAATGAAGCGAGCGTTCGAATTTTAGTGCAATTGTACCATGAGAGGAGCTATAAATATGTTCATTACTTTTAAGTACTAATTTAGCGGGTGTACTGAGTTAAATGTGACGTTGATGAACTTCCAATAGAGACATGGAGTAAAGAGATGTTATTCTAAAGAACGTGTGGTATCGGACGACCAAACTTAAACTTGTTCTCCCTTTTTTCTAATAAGGAATAACTTGAACAAAAAGGAGATTTTAGCGATGGAGAGTATGAATTGGTAGATGAGATAAAAATCGTAAGACAATTTTTACTTCTAAGCACGTCTTATTTTGTTTATAGGTACACTTGTATAGACAATATATTTTTATAGAATAAAAGATATTTGTAATGTTTTATTTTGACAACATAAACATACAGTCAGCATACTTTATTAGGTAATAGAAAATACATTACGGGCAATACTTAGCTAAAGTATTTACTGTTTTATTGTTGAAAATTAGATCGTAAAAATAATTTTCTACATAAATATTAATGTTTTTAAAACAGGATGCTGATAAGAACAAATTACTAACTAGACTTGTACTAAGTTAACAAAGTGGTTACTGTTTGTGTAACATATTAGTGTTCAGATATTAAAGTGTTGCCATAACCTGAAAGTAAAATTACACGCAGAGATAAGTAAAATTACACATAGCAGAGATAACTGGCTTTGTTGAGGTTATGGATCTGTGCCATCTTAAGCCACATAGCCTCAGGGTAAGTTATATAAGAACTTATTTACTTCACTTTTGCTTACTTTAAAGTGTATGTTTTTTGAATAGTTAAATTAATTCAATTGATGCAATGTTGGGTAATTTTATACGTATAAAAATGGTTTCATAGTTTGTCTATTTTAATTTAAAAGATTTTTTTCTATTAGTTTAAAAGATTTTAATATATCTGGACGAAAACCCGGCGCGCCGACCCTACGGGAGTAGGATAAGGCAGGGGGAGATGATGATGATGTCTTTAATATATGTATTACGTTAACCTCTGACAGCTTTATTACTATAACAGGATAATGTACATTTCTAAAACTTTTATTACATACACACATAAACTCCATCTGAGATAAGCAAATTAAATAATCTTTATTAAAGGGATTACTTATCACATACTTAAAGTGCTAACACAGTAAAACCTACAAACAATATAAAAAACAAAAAACAGTTACGTCATCACGAATGACAAAAACTATACTCTTCTGGTATTTGATAAAAACCATTTTGTAAATTCCTATCTAGTGAATTGGAAATAACCTGTAGGTTTTAGAAGAGCAAAAATTGTCGAATGCGAATTTTCACTGCACCAAATTTAACACAGTTTGTGCATACTGTTTCCAATTCCATGTACAATGTTTTTTCTTTATTTTTACACACTGGTTCATTCGAAAATTCACTTTGCTTAGTTATTTTTAAACATTTGAGATACTACCTTTGTCCTTTGGTATGACATTGTAGTTATTAAAATATTGTTTTCTTGCTTGTCATAAAGGATTTTTCCTGCTGACGCAAAGTAAAAGTCACATGGCTATCCGTCGTCTACAAAAGGTTGGAAAATAGGAACTCATGGTAAACGAGAATAAGAACGTCCTTAAAAAAATACCATGCCATTATATCTATCTATGCTATTATAATAAAGCGTTAACACATACTTCTTTGTTGCCTACGATGTCAGCAATTACAGCATATTTTTGAATAAATCTATTTTTAATAAAACGCCCGACACTTACGCCACGCTAACGGCTAAATATTTTCACGCCATTAAACTTAGGGGGCAAATATTTTGGATAAAAACCCTAATGTGAGAAAGAGACCATAAGTTGCTGCCAACATCAAGGAAGCAAGATTGCCAAGGTTTGTCATGTCAAGTCATTTTGACATTTGTTATTGATAATTTGACAAATGTAAACAATAAAATAAAATTTTCATAATTTTATGCGGATGAAGTCGCAAGGAACCAGCTAGTAGTTAATAAATTAAATCATTCACTTATTGTTATCAACAGTAACTTAATATTTGTTTAATAGGACTTTCAATTAATAGTTTAAGAAAACGTAACGTAATTAAACTCGAAGTTTTAACTGCTAATGAGCGAGGAGCGTCAACTTGGCAAATAACTACTTAAATAATAAACAAAGGAAAGTCGCAAGTTATTACGGTCTTCAGTTCAAAGCGTACTCGTTAGCAATTATACCTCCTTTATGTAATTTTTAATAATCTATTCATAAGTGTTTTTAACTGGCAACTCTTCTAATTTGGGTTAAAGGTAATGGCTATTGATCTTCGATGAGTTACGTTAGAATCAAGGGCCAGAAAAATCAGATTTTAAATTATTATTTAGAATTAACTACAATTAAATTCTGGAAACATAAAAACAATTACAGCATTTATAGAACAATAGAATAATAAAAAAATAATCTTGAGAATTATTTATCTTTCCTTACATTGTTTGACTTAAAATAAAATTTATAACTACTCTAAATGGAATATTACTAGAAGAGACTAATCAAATCAGTTTAAACGTGTTGACTTCTAAAGTACTTCGAATGTACTGTTCGTATTTCTTTTGAAGTGCGTACGTTTTTGTGACGCTTCCATTCATACCGTTTACGACTCAACCGGGGTGAAACGTTTCATACTTTTACGTCAGAGCATATTCACGGGAATGCTTTACCGTACTACGCTGTTACGTTTTTGTCCTCCTTAACTACTTCGCAGTTCTGAATAGTCACTGGGGTATTTGTTAAATCGTACTCACGTTAAAACTTCAGTTATTTTTATGTTTAATAATAAATTTACGGTTCGTTAATTATAATTGAAACTCCGTAATTACTTTTGTTGTTTAGTAATAAGAAAAATAAAAGACCAAATGAAGAAGTAATAGTCTGTTCAAGGACTTAAGATCAAGGATAATTCATTCGATTAAATAAGAGCCACATTTTTCACAATTTGCCGTTTTATATTTCTGTCCATTCAATTTGGGAAACCCTTAGTATAAATTTATCATGAAAATTAAAATATGATTAAACGACTAGTTAGAAAGATGTGTTCCTTTACATTTACAAAGTACAAAATAATAGTTTCAATGTATTAAAAGTGAAAATCGGTCGTAAAACGTCGGTATTTTGTTATTGTAAAATCGTGTCATCGGTGCACAAGGCTTATTGAAGCTAGTTTTCCCAGTTAGGGTTTTACGAAATATTTACAGGCCGTTAAACTATGTACAAGTATGGCTAATTAATTTTATAAAGCATCCTCTAACCGGCAAAGCTGAACCAGTTTACTAGCTATACAGGATGTTACCGCACCGTGTAAATATTGTGAGGGTGTACATAAAATCAATTTTACGCCGAGCTTGCAAGTTTCAAGCGTTACGGTTTATTCGCTTGAGGAGCTACTTGTGTGCATTACACGGTCTGGAAAATGTGCAAAATACAAGCTGATAGTCTGTTATCTAGGACATAGGTACTGGCTTCCTAGAGGGGTCGAGGTACAAGGGGTCAGCACGGGGATAGAGTAACACGACCTCAATATACCATAGGTTAGAGTAAACCAGTTAAACAATTTTAGATCTTTTATGACATTTTTTGTCTGACTATTTTGCAGTCAAGGAATTAAACTCTACCCCCATTTAGAATTGAACATCATACAGCAAACTGTGTCCATAATTAGTACGTTATCAAGTTGTCATGATAAGTTTCTGATTTATTTGCATTTTGAACTACATATGACATTTTACCGAATGGTAAAGAAATTAATTTCCTTCACTGTATTACACTGTTTTCCAAAAACTAAAACTACTACCATCGTTCTTTATATAAGAATGGTTAAAAGTAGCTGGGAAACCGGTCATTAATGATTTGTATTACAGTTATTTTAGTGTATAGTGTTGACATGAAGTTGCAAAGAGCTTTCGCACTTGTTCCCGTTCCCGATTAAACTCGAATGTACTCTGCTACGCTGTGCTCTGTAACCATTGACACTATTCAACAGCTTTGAATACGGGAAATGTGAAACAGTAATTACAAATATAACAACTTTTTTCAAGTAACTATCTCCTTTTTCATCTCAATGACAGACATCATACTTTAAAATTGCTCATATCCATTATTCCAATTTCAACTGAACTAGAAGAGATTAGAGATATACTTAATGTGAGCGCATACCAGAAACTAAACCATCGCACGACCGTTTAGTCTCGCTTTGATTCCTATGTGGTTATATGAAGGTGCGCCCACTACTTTTTAGTTGTACAACTAAACAATTGAATTGGCTGCGAAACAATCGACAAACGACAATCGCACAACAATGTGCAATAGTTTGTTAAAAAATGTGCACCAACTCTTATAAAGACTGGTTTTAATATGTTATGACTATTTGTCATTAACGTCAAAGAAATTTCATGACAATAAAAAAGAAAAAAAAAAGTATTAGTCAAAAATCGTCATCACATTTTATTCCTTTGCTCATAATGTTTGTAATATTACGAGTTAATTTACCCAACAAAATATTACTACGCCAAATTTTATTTATTTAAAATGTTACACTTATTAAATAAAAATTCGTTCTGGAACAACGTTTTGTACTTGCAAGCATTTATCATTGCCAAAATAAAGACAAACGAAAGCTTGAAATAAATGCTGGTAGCTTTAAAAAGCATATACTAGCCAAAACGAAATAAGAACAAGAATAGTAATCAAGACTAACGTAAAATAAAATCTGATGTGAAAACAAATTGGCACACAAAGATTACTTGAATTTGGTTTTGTGTTTTGTTTAAATGTACAAGACACTTTACGATGATTGACTACTTGATCAAATACTTCGTAGAGTAGCCGGTCAACAAGTTGGTTAACAAGTTTTTTTTTTTTTTTTTAAATACGAGGTGACAAACGAGCAAGCGGCCACCTAAATCCACCGAAATGGAAAGCGACCGCTGCCCATAAACATCCGCAATTGCAGATGCGTTGCCTACCCTAATTGACGGAGGAGGAGACGCACATAAAGAGGACATTTCCCCTTCCTATGCGTCTCCTCCACCGTCAAATCCACTTTTCCCTCCCATCCTTTCCCCTTAAGAAAAGGGTGGAGAGGAAAAGGGACTAAAGTTAGGCCTCCGGTACCACACTCATCAGACGAAACGCGGAATTGCTTCCACTTCACGCCTGTTTTCTGTGTGGTCGTGGTATTACACCGGGCGAGCCGGCCCATTCGTGCGAAGATGTTAAAGCGGGCACTACCACTGTTAAGTTGATTGACTAGTTATTAAACTATTTCAGTGGTTACCAAATTGTGGATCGCAATACGAAACCTAGCATCGTCTTTGTGAACTTTGTATTATCGTTACCACCAAAACACCTAATTAGTTGATTGCTTTTGCAAGCGCAATGTTAATGATAATTACAAGGTGAATGTCCTTGGATTTGTCTATGCTATCTATGTCTGGCTGCGTCAACAAAATCTCAAGCATTAACTCTAGTTAACAATAGCAAAACAATGTTATCTAAAATTTAATGTTTATGTTTGAAATGTAAACAATTGTAGAGGCGAATGATTTCATTGAACTGGTAATTGCGAATAAACATGACAGTTCTCACGCGTTGAAGCCGGATACATCGGATATTAAATAGCCGGTGGAATTCAAGCACCTTTTCAATTAAACAAGTTATGTCTTTTTTATTAACATTTTTAATTTATCGAATGGATATCATTTTTGTTCAGTAAAATATCACGTACCATGCATATGTACATCTGTCACATGCATGTAATAACAAGAAAAATTATGAATTAAAATTGTTTTTTCGTAATATTTCTACTACAAAAACCGTCTCCAAGTTACTCATGAAACACTACCAAGATATAAATCAAGAATACATAGCGCCAAAACATTGATAAATGCAGACTGAATAGATTTAGAGTACAAAAAAAAGACTAGTATAAAAATACACTCGCGGGTAACTATAAGCAACGGCTTGAATTGCAAATTAAGGTCGCAAACGTGTAACAAATGACAGAAACACAGAAAAATTTCCGTTGTCGTGAAGGAATAAATACCCGAGTTATCTATACTTCTATACTCTATACTTATGTTACTCGTATAAAGAGGAAAGATTTGTATTTTTGTATGTACTGAAAAACTAAAAAAAAATTGTGGCCGATTTTAAAAATTCTTTTTACCTATTAAAAGCTATGTTATCGCTGAGTAACATGGCATATGTTTTTATTGTTTTTTTATTATTATCTCAAACGGACGGAGTCGCGAGGAACAGGTAGTTTACATCATAAGTAAATTCTACACTTTGAAAGAATTGAATGTAAATCTTGGGTCAAGGTATGAATTATTCTTATCAAACTTTTAAACAAAACACGATAATCAGTAATACACACGTGTTTTATACAGCGAGAACATTTTTGCAACACAAAAAGGATTGCGCAAAAAGTGACATTAAAATAGGCAAAAAAAAAATAATGTCCCACGTTCGTTTTTAACAGAATATTAAGAGGCATTGTTATAAAAGGCGACGGCGTCACGCACACGGCCTCTCAGCTCTCAACGACTCAAGTTATTGATCTTTTAGAAGACACCGCCAGTGAATACTTCGAATCAAGTATCATTGCCCAACTGATAATGACTTTTTATATTAAACTAGCTGTCTCCGTACAGCTTCAACCGCATGAAATTTTAAAAACTTCATTTTGTTGTTTACATTTGTCAAATTCTCAACTGCAAATGGCAAAATAGCCGTTACCATGATAACTTTGCTTCCTTAATGTTGGCAGCTTGTAGCTTATGGTCTTTTTCCAACGTAAATTATTTTTTCCAATTTATTTACCCCGAAGTGTAATAGCGTGAAAATAAAAAGCCTAAAGCGTGACATAAGTGTAGGGCTTTTTATTAAAGAAGGAGTTATTCAAAAATATGCTGTGGTTGCTATCATCCTACGTCACGAAGAAGTGTGTGTGGTTTTTTTTTTACTAGTTTACAACTTTATTGTTTTTTTTTTCTGAAAAGTGTTTGGTTATGTAAAAATAATCTATCGCACAGAAATGTCTTATATTGGATAAGAATTCAACAAATTCAATTGTTTCGGTGTTACCAGCTAACAAACCTTCTCAAAATTCAACAAGTTGAAAGTTGTGAGTATTTCTGATCTTACTAATATTATAATCTTACTAATATTATAATCTTACTAATATTATAATCTTACTAATATTATAAATGCGAAAGTTTAGATGGATGGATTGATGGATGTTTGTTAGCGTTTGTAGCCTAAACGGCTGAACGGATCTCCATGAAATTTGGCACAGGTTTACAGCATAGTCTGGAAGAACACATAGGCTACTTTTTATTCCTGGAATAGTTACAGTTCCCGTGGGATTCATTAATTTAGTTTTTTAATGTTTACTCGATCATTCTGCAACGGTTCAACATATCTTATTGAAATTTGGCACAGATATAAAACAAGGTCTGGAGTACACATGGGATAAGCTTCATCCCCGAGAAATGTCCGGTTCCCGAGGGATACGTAGCTTTTTGTAATTTATATAGTTCGTATGTTTTCTAATACCACGCGTACGAAGTCGCGGGCAACACCTTGTAAGACAATAAAATTAAACTGCATTGAAATCATTTTAATGTCATAAATGTATCAAAATAAAAATATATTCCACCAAACACAAAGACCTCGTTGAATTTACCAAACAGCAAAGTTGGAAAAGTTTGCCAAGTCGTTATAACTTGAATTGAAACTCAACCTGATTTATTAATTTATATCGCCCTAACATGTAAGTAGTTGCACAATAAGGTTGATTTATTCATTGATTAGCAGTATAATTTCGTATTATTCTTATTTTCAGGGACATTAAGTGCCATTTCCACAACTCGTTCTAAATAGGAGGTAGATAGTAGAACATTCAATCATTTCTAAGCAAATTCCCTCTTGTTATTTTAGGAAAAAAATATGTGGTAACAATGCAGTATTTTAGCAGAATTGTATTTCTCGTAGAAGCTTTGCCGATGGCCTCATGACGTCACGCTTTAACTGAAGATACTAATTAAAGGAGTGCGGGACGCGCACGGTATTAATGAAAGGGGAGTCATCGGCAAACTTTCTACGTAGTACTAATAAATGAGATTTTAAAACACGAAACCCTTCCAATACGGTAGAGCTTCGCATCAAATGACACTAGCAGCTTTACTACAACGTTTATAAGAGAGGTTTGATAACACGACTTCAAATCCAATTACGCACTCACGCACTTCTTATAAACTTGGCATTGCGAGCTTTGACTATAGAGAAAGGGACTAAGCAAAGAGCTGCTGATACCAAAAACTTAGACCGGTTCGGATTTTTAGATTCGATTAGATTGGATCGGTTTAGATGAGAAATCGTTGAGAAATATACACATATGTGTGCATGCATGCACAACGCGCACTTAAAACAGGAAGTTTGAGTTTAAAATTAATAATTGATAAAGGGGAATGCGCGAGCTTGACAGGTCCTGTCATTTAAATGTCAAAGTTACGAGCCGTACAAGGTATGCCTGGCGGCTGATTCTGCCAGACAGCATAATGACGATGTAAGCTTGATGCTTATTCTTTGGAATTGTCTGCAGGGTTTAAACAGCAATTAGCATTTCACTAGTTTTTTAATAGTTTAACTACAGGAGACAATGCTAGTTGCATTGTGGAATTTGGAGGACATTTTAAATTGACGTCTCAAGGCGAATTCATGTTAATATACTGTTTGTCATTGTTAGCTCGGAGTGGTAGAGTTTGTAGTTATCGACCATCCTACAATTTTAAAATTGTTATCATGTCCCATAGATTTTTAAATTAAATTAATGTTATTATACATAAAGCTGTGCAAAATTAACAATTGGTTGTTTCAAAGGTACCTCTGTTCTGATATTTCGTCATTGATATATTTTCATTGTTTGTTTTAAAAATGTATTTTAACGAAAAGTATATAATATTCATCACACGAAATGAGTGTTTTTAAAGTGCGATTTGCGCTTGAATAAGTTCGCAGCTGCACAAATAACTTGCTACCGGATTGTCGAGGAAAATTTAATTAAATTTATTTACGTTTTTAGCTCTGTTGTCTCTTAATTTCCATTAATAATACTGTATTCATTCAATTTAAAACGGAGATATTAATAATTTTAGAGAATTATGCGAAAAATATGTATTTTTGCAACAATTTTGTATACATGGTTACCTATTATTACTAGTTGCTAAATAGTAAATACATTAAAACCTAAAGTTAGGAGGTTCTAGCTAAAATCTAGATCTTAACATGTCAATGTTTACGTTTTATAAATTTAATTTTCTAAATGTAACATCACTCTTGCGTTCAACGTCCACATATTCCGTGTAAGCAAATAAAAATGAATAAATCCCAGCCGAGCTTGTATAAATATTAAACTGCAAGCTGCAGTGAATCTGTCGAGCCGAGTTGTAATAATGGATATTAAAAATTAAATTACCTGAGAGATGTATTTAAATTTAATATTTGAAATGTATATTAAATCTCCCTTTATATTGTTGCATTTTAATTTTATGAGTTTGAAAACATAAAAAATTGAACATGTAATAAATTAAATGTATTTATAAATATACACGTATTATATAAAAAAATAACATATACCTTTGACTCCACATTTACAATTATTGCTTAACGTGTGTGTAAAATTGTTTATTATTAAAAGTAATATTAGCATCGTTCTCTTAATTACATACAACTCTTACCAAGTAATTTGCCATACGAAATAAACATTAATACTTTGAATATTATTTTTAATGCGCTTTTACTAAGAGTTGTTTAGGAAAGTTCCTTCATGTTAATTTTATTTTGCAGTTTTAGACATAAAAATAATTTAAAAGCAAACATATACTGGATACTAACAAGTTAAATGATGTATTTTTTTGTAGCGAATAAAAAAAACAAATTCAACGAAACATTAAAAATAAGATGGAATAATTACAAGCAGCATTTATTTCCATTTAAATTCAAGCTTTTTAAATGTGTCAAGATTCGGCAACACTTCGACTGAGCGAAAAAATTAAGTTTTCTACAAGTGTGATGCTTTAGCCACACTTAATACAGTTTCTAACAAATATTTCATGTTTTCTGACTTTTAATTAAATATAATTTGCATCAAATTTAAAAAGATCCATTAATGATGCGTTTCTTTTTAGTTGACACTCATATTCAGATTTAATTTATTCTAGGATCACCAGTTTGCGAGTTATTTTAGATCTGCATTCGTCCGAGACCAATTTACATAGATCTAAAATCAACATTCTACTAACCTGATTCAAAGTTATTCTAGAATTCGGTCAATGAGATATAATGGAATTATTAGTTTTAGCAAGTAAGATTCAATAGAGAACACAAAATGGCAAACAGTTAAGGATACGGACTACTAAACGTAGCGGATAAGAATCTCACAATCGCTTATAATGATGAACCGATAAAAAAAATTACATTTAAGATAAATACATATTGTTTTAGATTTGGCTGAAAGTAGTCCCAGTGGTAGGGAAATAAAAAAAAAGGTTAGCATTGTATAGGTATGTTATGGGGATGAATCACACGTAACAAGGAGAATGAGTGTGGAGGTACACCGGTAGAGTAAGACCTAGAAAGAGATAATGGATTGCATGAAAGGAACAAGGTGAAGGAAGTGACGACTGAAATGACGCATGATAGAATTATCTTGAAGACGAAAACCCGGAGCGCCAACTCTACGGGAGTATGATAAGGAAGGGAAGGTGATTATTCTATCAGATTTACATAGACTTGAAATAGTGAGTTGATAACATTTTTCATGTTCAAAACGTATTCAATAAATTATTTTTAAAACATAAATGCTACAAAACTATTACACAACTGAATTGTCAGAAGTTTGCCAACTTATCCCAAGTGTAATCAAAGTTTGAGAACAACTGTGCCTCTTCATTGCCTCGAGCAATTTATAAGCACAATATCTAAGTCTACGAGAAAACTTGCCTTTGATATTATTTTAGTGGCTAGTATTGATTTAACTTTTATCCCTAAAGTTACAACTAATAATAGATTAAACTTGATAGAAGTATAAATAATTCAAAATTAATAATTTAATTGCTCTTTATGTAATCTAATTAAACCGACTGTGATGTAAGAATTAGAAAAATGTTTTAGTAAAAACTGAAGACTGTTTATTTCACTGTAGGTATTCTTTCTATTCTTCATTTCCCCTTTCATTATCATACTAATATTATAAGTTTAGGTGGATGAATGGATGGATGGATGGATGTTAGAGTTTGTAGCTTAAACGACTGAACGGATCTCGATGAAATTTGGTATAGATGTCCACATCTATATAGTCTGGAAGAACACATAGGCTAATCACTTTTGTTTTTTTTAATCCCACACGGACGGAGTCGCAAGCAAAAGCTAGTTATTATATAAATAACTGTAAACATCGCTGGCATATATCGTATGTACTTTGACGTCAAAGTATTGCTCAAAGAGTATACGCCCTCGAGTTGAGATATCTGTTTGCTGGTAAACAAAGACGATCTCCAATAAATATGAAGAGCACTTCAAGAAATCAGCAACAAAATTTATTAAGGTACTTTGTAGTATAAGACGACAGGTTCGAGAACCTCGTAAAGGGTAATCTCATTTGCTAAAGTGATCAGACATTTAAAATAAACCAAAATACTCTTGTTAAGGTTACTTACACATATTGTCATTTTAATTAGATATTTGAGGCTTTTTCATTTGAAATCTATTATATTCGGTACTAGTTATTATTCGCGACTTCGTTCGCGTGATATAAAAATTAATTAAATATATGGCCTATGTTACTCAAAGAAAATTCGGCCCAGTTGTTATTGAGTTATTTCAATACATATAAAAATACAAATCTTTTCGCTTTATAATTTGATTGAGTTGGTGTAGTATTTTTACTAGTTTTCTTTTTCCTTTATTTTTCTGTGCAATTTTTATAGATTTTTTAAATGAATCTTTGCAATTATTTTTCATATGTAGCCTTGTTTAGTTTCTTGTGTTATTTCATTATATGCTATCTTCGTGTCTGCGCATAATTTGTAAGAATTCTTTTTAAATAGTATAAAATGGATAACCGAAAAAACAAAACTTATTGAAATACTTATAAAAATAAAAGAGAATCATAATTTCGATACGACAACGTATAAGTTGCTGATTTATATTCAAGAAGTTATACGCAGAAATATATTTTTACGCAGGCTCCCTGAAGTTGTCAGAAAGTAACTTTGCCCGACACAAGAGTACTCGAGTGGAACGTACGTGTTAGTAGCATAAGTAAGCTCCTAAAGGAATTCGTTACAAGTCAAGTATTAAGACAGGTTAGTAGGACAATGTTGAATATATTTATCTTTACTTATACTAATATAGTTTGAGAGTAGCCCCAGTGGTTGAGAAAATAAGGAGTAAAAGGCTAGAGTGGTATAGGCATTTTATGAGAAGGGATAAATCGCATGTAACAAGACGTACGTTAGTTATGAATGTGAAGGGGTACACCGATAGAGGTAGACCTAAAAAGAGATGGATGGATTGCGTGAAAAATGACATGATCAAGAAGAGAGTGATGACTGAGATGACGGGAGTAGAATAAGGCATGGGAGATGATGATGACTAATAAAGCGTAAACAAACACTACTTAGTTTTACAGGAAGTCAGCAATCACTACATATTTTGGAATAATTCTTTTTTAATAAAAATCCCTCCACTTACGACACGCTTTAGGCTATAAATTTTCATGCTATTAAACTTTGGGGATCATCATCATCATCATCATCATCTCCTTATCCTACTCCCGTAGGGTCGGCACACCAGGTCTTTGCAACTTTGGGGATAAACAAATTGGAAAAAAACTATTACGTGGAAAATGGGCCGTAAACTGCAAGCTGCCAACATCAAGGAATCAAGGTTGCCATGGTGTGTCATTTGACATCTGTAATTAATATTTTTAAAAATGGTAAACAATAAAATAACATTTTCATAATTTTATGCAAATGATGCCGCATGGGGACAGATACTTTTGAATATAATACCCTAAATACTTTTTAATATTCAAGAAGTAATCTTACCGAATATAAAAGTAGGTACCTATTTACAGTTTTATGTGTTTCATTAAACATTTATTCAAATACAGACAGAATGTTTTTTTCAAATCTGAAGCTACATATATATATATATATATATATATATATATATATATATATCAATTTAAATTCATAGTCACCCTTTTATATTTGTAGAGCATTTTGAAATTCCCAGTGCAATGGAGACACATTATAAATTTTTGTGAGACAATCAATCTATATCCACATAGATTTAAACATATATTAATCACAGAATGACAAAGCAGTAAACATTCAACATGAATTGTAACTAATAATGATAAGTTACGCAACCTCTGTACAAATACGAGGTTAGGTAAAACGTTTGAATGCAGTTTCCGGTAAATTGAATGTACCATCATTAAGCCTTAACGTCGTCGCGACAATGGCGTCCCGAGGGCGATAAAGAAAGGATAACGACCAACGTATACTGATATAAAGAAAAATAACCACAATGAAAATTGCAAGTAGTTTCTAGCTAGAACTCCGAAGCGAATTGTAACAGAAAATATAAATTATAAAGGCTTTTTACTAATCGAATTAGATCTTTGGTATAAAATAGTCTGAAGTTTTCGTATTTATTAGATCCCAATATAACTTTCAAATTATAATAAAATAGAGAAACAAGTCACTAATATTCAATTCCTATTTGGTAAAGAGAAACATTAATATTTATAAAAAAGATGTTTAAAAAATACTACTAGGCGTAAGAAGTTATCTTGTGGTTTTAAGACCTAGTCAACCTATTTAAGGGTGAGCTCCGAGCCTCAGGGGGCATGTATAGTGAGCTGGTGATGATGATAAACAAATCGAACGGTTCTCGGTAAAAATATACTTTATTTTTACCGAGAACCTTAAATAAATCTCGAATTTCATGAAACACCTTCAGTCATTTAAAACATACTCTTCTTTTAAGTAATACATTTAAATAGTAAAGAAACCATTTACTAAGAGTTTAATTTTAATTAGTTATTTATATAATGTTCTAAATATAATGTATTTGTACACGTCATACCCAGTAAATATGAAATTCAATGTTTTATTTCTGTCAGTGAAATACTAGCAAGTAACTATTCAAAAGAGAAGCATTCAAGCTGTTATTGAAGTTGACACAAGGGACGGATTTAGAGTTGAAGCCACGTTCAATATTAATGAAGCAGAAGGCTGACTTATTTTGAGAGATTCGTCCAAAATTTAACCTTTATAAATTTACTTTTTAACGAAAAACGACATTTTGTAACCCACTGGGTAATAAATGGATCTAATCCTTTTAGGTAAAAAAGACAAACTGACATTACAATTTTAGATTTATCTATTACTACGATCCGCTCCGGCGACATAAGAAAACGTGTTTATTCACGACGTCATATAAGAAATTATTCTCTACTAAATTATACTTATAAACCTTCCCTTTAAATTAAAAATATAGCAGTTTTTATTCTGAAGTAATTTTAAGAATTACAAAGTTGAGAATGTTAAAGTTAAAATATTTCTCTAATCTTGGTGTGCCTCTTGGAATAGGCCTTATCTGAACATTTCCATTATTTTCTGTCTTGAGTAACTCTCCTCCAATTTCCTTTTGAATGTTCCTCTGTTATAAAAAATGCATCGAAATCCGTTGCATGGTTTTAAAGTGTAATATCCATAGGGACAGACAGACAGCAAGAAACGATTTTGTTTCATAGTATATAGTGAAAATTTTCAATACAATGTTTTTTTAGGTCAACTAAAATTAAGAGTCAATTATAATCAAGGAAAGCGCTTAGCAAACCTTGTCATAGGAATAATAGCGTATTAACTAACGACGGTGGAAACTGCATTGAAGCATATATCGCTTGTGTAATTGTGCCAAAGCTTGCGGTGTTCCCTACACGATACTAGTTAGGAATTTAGTCTCTCTGCGCTATTTAGTCGATGAATGTGTAGTGTTAATTGTTTCGATTCTGTTAACTATTCCCAATATTGTAATTATTGTTGAACAAATCGCTATAAATCGAAATTGTTACCATTACTCTTATTCCACGTTTATACCATCCGCACCATCTTGATGGCTGGCATTCCGCAACCGTGCGGTTTTTGTTTGGTTTGCCCCCTTTTATTATAAAAATAAAAATATGTGACATATCGAAGCATCCATGCTCGTTTCGGGTGATGTTAAGTTTATTTTTTTTTAAACAACTGGCAGAAGGAGGAGTACAGGTGGCGCTGGCGTTCTCTTATGTTGAAACCAAGACCCACTTTGGGTTTGCGCCAAAGGAGTAAGTAAACATTTATATCCAGGTTTTAATTTTTTTATGTTTTTTGACACTGCATTGTTTTATAGAATTTTAATAATAAAAATCAACAGAACAACTTTTAATATTCTTTCATCGCAAAGAAAACTCGTTAAACAAGATTGAGCTTCCGAAGAAAAAAAAAATTCATTCTAAAGTAAGCCGACTATTCAGAAGCGAAGATTCATCAATCTTCTTGAATCCGTCTCGATGGCACTTTCGTCTACCTTTTTATATTAAGCATGAAAATACAATTTTAAAATGTAATAAAACAGGACACTTTTCATTTTTCAGTACTAATTAAAATTAATAAAAAAATGGCGTAGTGTCATAGCTTGGTTATTTCAAACTAAAGGTTTATTGTAAAATGACCAATTTACAAATCAATTTGTAACAAAAACCTTTTCCTTACTTTATAATATATGAATACTAACTTTCGCCCGCGACTCCATCCGCGTGACATTGAAAAAAATAAAAGTGAATAGCCTATGTGTTCTTCCGGGCTATCCTCTACATCTATGCCAAATTTCATCGAAAACCGTTCAGCCGTTTAGGCTACAAACTATAACAAACATCCATCCATCCATCCATCTAAACTTTCACATTTATAGTGTTAGTAAAAAGTAAGAAGTAAGATTAGTAAGGTTTCATCGCTAGTTATTTAATATACTAGTAACTAAATTTGGATTTATTAAGTTATAAAATGTAAACGAAAATAGCAATCCATTACGTTAAAATTTAATTAAAACCGCGTGTTCATTGAAATGTGATTTCCGATGATTATAATTACATTTCGGTCGGATTGCTGTTAACAATGTCTATTATATAGACATATCTATACTTATTATAATAAAGCGTAAACACACACTTCTTTGTTGCCTAAGATGTCAACAATTACAGCATATTTTTGAATAATTCTCTTTTAATAAAAAGGCCTACACTTACGTAACGCTTTAGGCTATATATTTTCACGCCATTAAACTTAGGGGTTAATATTTTGGATAAAAACCCTAATGTGGGAAAGAGACCATAAGTTGCTGCCAACATCAAGGAAGCAAGGTTGCCACGGTTTGCCATCATGTCATGTCATTTTGACATTTGCAATTGATAATTTGACGATGAAGTACGATGAAGTAAGCACGTTAACAGCTAGTTTAAGAACAATTACAAAATACGTGCCGAATAATAAATAATTTCAATTGTTTTTAATTTGAATTAGCATTAATGAAGAAAAAATTAAAAGTTCTTTTTAAAATTAATATGTCATTTTTGCAAAAATCAGATATAATTGAAAGCATGCAATATCAGAAACATACTTTATATTTTTATAAGATATTTTTACAACCAGCGAGTGATGTAGTTATTCCATTGTTTCATTTTATGTTATTTTCTGTTTAGTTAATAAGAAATTAAATGAGTTCTTTGACCTAGTGACATGTTTAACTATCAGGTTTTTTCCTTTTGCGGTAATCGATTAAGTTTCTTCAACTTATTTACTTACGTTTACTTTTCGTTTAGACTTAAATATCACGAAAATTGTTATTCTCAAAGAAAAGTTTGATTAAAAAATTATGCGCAAACATTTACTTTATTCCAGTCCCTCGTTGTGGAATGTTTAACGTTGTTACAAATTCACGAAAGTTTGCAGTTGTCCACATCAAAGGTAAGATTATATTATCACAATGCTTTTGATGAAGTGTCTAAATTTTGTATCTTCCTTGAAATTATTTTTCACTGCTTTTGCCCGAGACTTCGTCCGTATGGTATTAAAAAAAAGGTAGCGAGTGTGTTCTTCCCGACTATGCTATACATCTATTCTAAATTTCATCCAGATCCATTGAGCTAATTAGGCTATTAGGCTACAAAGCAGCGAATGAAGCAACACGGTGCAGAGGGTACCGGTGCGTTCCTCTGGAGATCCCGGGACCCTCAAATCGCACCTGAGGGTGGCCACCGAGGGGGTTTTTGGTGAGTAAAAATCTCACATAACCCTGTCCTTTTATAAAAGACAGGGTATCTTTCGAAGATTTTCCCCCTCGAAAAAAAAAAGGCTACAAACTGTAAGAAACATCCATACATTTAAACTTTCGCATTTATAACATTAGTAAGATAAAACTAATTAAATTCATAGTAGATTTTCCTTATTAATTGTTTTTATACTATGCATAAATTAAATAATAACAAAAGAAAATCAGACACATTTATAATGGCTTAATTAAACTTTTTATACAATTAAATTAATGTGCTGATAGAAACAGGGGTTTATTAATATTATTTGTGTAGAAGTTGAATAATTTTACGATACACCAGAGAACAGAACTACATGCTACTAATTAATTAATAATTGTAGTTTATGACATTGTGCGACTTGTAAATATAAAACGAGATTATTTGATCTACAGATATAATAAAATTGGAGTGTCTGTTTGTAATATTAAAAGCAAAATTCAAGATTTCGGAAAGATTATGTATTTGCGTTGCGGCGAAAATCGCTTTAAATAAAATTTATCTGTCTATATGTCCGCAAGTCGCGTTTGTTTCGGGCAATCTTCGAAACGGCTAGGCCGATTTTGACTGGACATTTACTGAAGGGTAGCTGCCATATTCCAGGATACTATTTCATTTTAACATTTCGTGGTCGAAGTCGCGGACCACAGCTAGTTCAACATATATGTTTTTTTACTTATATTGTTATGTGTGTAACCAATGTAGCTCAGCATTTGTTATTTCCTTAAAGCATTCAATTGTTTACTCTTAAATACCATTTCGCTATTTTACATAATTTTACAGCGAAAAATATAATTGTAATAATGCAGTTTGCTAGTGTTCTTGTAGTTACTGTAAGTGTTTTTTTTTTAATTTCAAAATACCATTCAAAGGAATGCGAAATGAGGTCGCAATGAACATCAAGGGCAATGTGACAAAGCGCGTTGCGAATAAAAGACTCCTTTGAGATCAGCGCGACAAGTTAAAATTAGATTAGAACGAACTACGTTTCTTTAGTTACGCTCAAATTTACTTATAATTTTGTCCTTAGTTCACATTTGTCCCATTCAAGGTACTGGCAATTTAAAGGAAACCTCCGTTTTTTTTTAATTTATCAAAAGGTAGCAAACAAGCAAGCGGCCACCTCAATCCGCCGAAATGGCTAACAGCGACCGCTGCCTATAAAGATTCGTAATGTCGTGTCAATCGCGTCTAATTTTCGGAGGAGGAGACGCTCATAATCAGGATATTTCCCTTTCCTATGCGTCTCTCCATCGTCAAATCCACGTTCCCTTCCTTTTCTTCCTTCCCGTAAGAAAAAGGGTCTCCGGCATTTTCCATGGACATTTTCATTAATAATTATAACGTACTTCATTTCTTCTTGGACTGAATGCTCACAGATTTATGTGATTTTCTAAAGTCACTAGAAACCTGATGAGCTAACATGACACATTTTAACTTTTCGTTTATTCAGTGGCCATTTTTTAAAAGAGCCACCAAAATGTTTTCGTAATCCCTAGCAGTTTGACTGTACAAATAGTGTACCATTCCGTACGAGGTAAATAAAAAGTAGTGCACTCGGATAAGTGGCCACAAACATCTGAAACGGAAGCCATTAGCACATAAGTCTCGCTCCAGCGCTGGGAACCAGACTTAACGTAAAATGACTCCCGTAATTTAGCATGGTAAATGGCGCTTTTTCAACCTATCACAGGTTGCCAAAAACGGAATAGTTTTAAATTACAAAAATACATTTAGATGATATCATACTAACTACTACATATTAATTATCTGATACTATGTTTAAGAACATTATAAAAAGTATTGACTGAAAATCTTTGCGTTCCTAATATTGTGTTCTTCACAAATATGCCTTGCTGCTTCTTAGATGCTTAATAGAGATGATCTGCTTTATAGATTTCTAGCTGCTGCTGGCGACTTTTTAGCGTAAAATTAAAAAGTACAGCCTATCTTACTCACGGATAACTTAGCTTTTAACTTAACTTAGCTTAGTAATTTTTAAGTTATTTCAATACATACCAAATTACAAATCTTTCCTCTTTAAAACATTGTTTTAGGTTAAAAACAAGAATCTTTTTCATTTCTTTAAACTGGAACTGTAATAAAGTTTAAAAATTACGATATACGTGAGAACAAAGGCAGTGTATTTGGCCAAATGCCTACAAGTTTGTGCAAGGAAAATGCGCCGGGATATTAGAGCGTCACGGCCCGCACTCTTGCAGTAAGTCTCTGTGTTTTATTAGTTCTGTGGGTATTTTCATTTAAAATAATGTTAGAGATTACATTTATGTGTGTTTAACATTTGTACTGAATAAGTTTGTTTAAAATGTTGGTAATAGGTGCGATGTAATGTGAGTATTTGTTTTTAAATAAAATAAAATAAAATTCAACCATGATCAAAGGTTTTTAATTTTGTCATGAGAATCTTGCCATCCGATTTGATGTCTCAATCTAAAATTATACTAGTTAATGTTATGAATGTGAAGTATGTATGGATGTTTGTTAGAGAATGTAGCCTAAACGGCTGAACGGATTACGATGAAATTTGGCACAGATGTAGATCGTAGTCTAGGAGAAAAGATAGGCTACTTGCTTTTTTTTAATCCATGCAGACGAAATCGCGGGTGAATGCAAGTCTTGTTATAAATGCTTCTCAACAAACACCGCATGCAATCTGCAGTTTCACTGATGAATTCAAGCATCAAAGTTATATTGTTTAAAGCGCTCTATACCTAACTGTACTCGGGTACAGTGACGTAGAGTATGTGGTCTGTGGTTCTTGTTTACATAAAGGGCTTACAGAGCTCTGTGAGAAATTAATACTGCCTTTAGAACATTGTATCTCCTATGTTGCTAGGATTCTATTGTATTCATTAATAAACAGGAGATTATAAAGAAAATGTTTTTTTTTAAAGGATATGGATTTTAATATCTTAATAAAATTAATTGTGAGATATTAATTACTCTGAATATAATATTTTATTATGAATATTCCATAATACAAAACATCTGACTAAAAGAAAAAATCTAACAAAGATAATAATATTAAATTTTGCTATACAATTTACAAGACCGTTTGTAGACAGTGAACAAAATTTAAGAGCTCAATCCAAAAATGTGTTTTGTGTTTTAGGTATAAATAATTTGAGAGTTTTTACTTCTGCTAATTAAACATATGAACCGAGCACGTTCAAATAAGAAGAGTAAACATTAATTAGGAATCTACGAGAACATCTCTGTTGAGCAGATGTTCGTTTTCCTATCTGCCTTTATTTTGTTATCCGATCACGTACGATACACCTCTCGCATTGAATGTTCAATGTAAATGTAAGAGGGCTTCATTGTAGTATACGATAAGTCCCGTACCGGCCCTCGTTTAAATGCATACAAAGATAAGAAAAGTTTTCGTTACCATTTCTTTTTGTACCGGCACCTGATGCTAAGTAGAAACAGTAAAACTTATTCAACTAGTAAAAAACCTTAGATCCTATAATTCGGTGTTTAATAATTCAAAATTGGATTGTGGGTTCGAATCGTAAGTTCAAACTTAATAGACAGTCGATAGAAACTTAAGTATTATTTGAAAAAATTAAAAAAAAATTTCTGTGCTTTAACACTAAAAGAACAAAAGTTATTTGTTTCTTTCGCCATAATTTTGCCTTACTAATATTTTAATGCGAAAGTTTAGATTAATAGATGGATGTTTGTTAGAGTTTGTTGCCTAAACGGATGAATGGATCTCGATAAAATTTGTCATAGATGAAGAGGACAGTCTGGAAGAACAAATAGGCTACTTATTTTTGTTTTATTTAATTCCAAGTCGACGGAATCGCTGGCGATAGCTAGTTTGATTAATAAATCAATATTGGATAGCTCCTTTTCATTAAGATTGTATTACAGTAAAAGTTTTGACACCGCTTTGGTTCAGATTACAAAACAGGTCAAGCGTTATCTCGGAGCGGTGACCGAAAACGCAAAGATTAGTAAAAACAATAGACAGGACAGATTTCATTATTAAAAGAAATTTTCTTGTTAAATGCCTGGTGTAAAAATTTATCAATAAACCAAAAATGAAATACTAGAAAAAAGTATTATATTCAGAAATATTGGCTTGCATTGCCTCATAAGTTTCTCTAGGAATATATTATGGAAAGAACGAAAATGGACCATACCACATCTCCTGTGTAAACTTTAATGACTACATTTAAAGTAATTCCCCCCAGAGTTAGATAAATTTAAGCCGCCCAATTTAATTAGCGACCCAAATAAGTTTAGTGGTGTCCTCAGTAATCTGTGATCCTTCTACACTCGGCTCTTTAATTGTATTTAGTTCAGTAATCCTTTAAAGACTTGGACACTTATAGCTACTGTAATATTACTATATTATTAGTATGGTACACAGATTGTACTTCAAATATGGTTCGATTATATACAGTTTAGTTGAAGTACCTAAAACAACGGTATGTTTTACATTTTTCAGAGGTGTATTCTATAGATGGATTAAATTTGACCAAAATAATTTTACTACCGCTTGTTAGTACCGTGGGGAACCTGTTGAAGGAAATGAATGTTTTTTTATTAATAAAAACCTTGACTGGAATAAGTACGCGATGACCTGTTTAAAATTGAGACCGTAATTTTTGGTTCTCGGATTCAGTGAGTGATAATTAATAAATTGTTTAAGAAGACAAAAATTACGTATTTAACGTTACGTATTTAAAATTTTACGTTTTCCGTTGTCTTGTATATTGTTGTATGAGATTGATAGAGAGAATTAATTGAAATATATGTTAAGAAATATCATTTTGTTCCCACGACTTGTGAAAAATGTTAAAACATAATTTTTTGACAAAGCGTTGACGAACGCCCCTCGAGGCATCAGCTCACAGCTTCCTTTCGGTGAATTTGCTGACGGAAATTTAACGTTTTGTTGAAACATGTTCGTTTTACCAGAAGTGTATTTAAAATTTTTATAATAAATTAATTTTGTAACTACTCCTAATATTTTATTAATATGGTTATTTGAGGATAATCAAATATCATTCTTTCTTTAAAGTTTTGTGTTTTTTTTTATTATTTAACTTACTCATAATTTCTTTCTTAAGCCGAATTGATTAACAATATGTATGTGGAACATCTACTGACTACTGTTTGTCCAAACATGTTTACAACTAACACATAAAACGTTAATTTGATCTATTTATCGTTCTTTTCGGAAGAAAATTCTTTTATTCGGTATTTTGTGCGTTAATAGATTTTCCGTGACTGTCTTTTCAAGTCATCCATCTTTCACGTCCGACGCCGATTCATCAACTAAGTTTGGACAATTTTCGTTGTTCCTTCAGATCTATTATGCTTCTGTTTGATGTTTTTAAATGATCATGATTTTTAAAACAATGTATCGCTACTCAAGTACTAAGATTGTTGGTGTACAAAGGGATGTGTTGATTTTTTTTTAAATTCGATAACTTTACAGAAAAACAGAAACGCATTATGTATAAACTAGCATACGCCCGCGACTTCCTCCGCGAGTACGAAAACAAAAGTAACTAGCCTTTGTGTTATACCAAACTATACATTATATCTATGCCAAATTTCATTGAGATCTGTTCAGCACTTTAGGCTACAAACATCCATCCATCCATCTAAACTTTTGCATTTATACTATTGGTAAGAAGTGATATGTATGTAATTTGAGACATTGATTTTAGTTTTTTTTAAAGTTTTAATAATATATTGATTTTTTTTAATAACTAATGAACACAGAGAGAAAATATTTAATTTTTACAAATGTCTTTCAAATCAAAAAAATAAATCTAAACAGCTTTTAGTTACTATTGCCGTTTACCGACTGACCTATCATTAATTCGAGTTTACTGCCTTGGAATTATGTTCCTACGTGCGTAGAACAAATTGGATTCGGGTTATTTATCTTATTGAAGAAGACACGCGGCCATTCTCTCTTGTTTATTACGTTCAGGGACCTTGTTGTTTTTGCTATTAATATTTCATAAGGTGAAAAAGCAAGATACAGCAAATATGAAGAAGATAAAACAATTTAATATGACTATGCATAATAATTTCAAATCTTATTTAAACAATGGAATAAGATATTCTTTTTAAATGTTGTTTAAACTATTTGCACTCAAAATAACTTTAATCAAAGAATAATATTATTATGATTAAATCAATTTTAATATTCATTCGAATGAATATTTATTTCTTAATAAATAAGATCGCGGAGTTCTTACTTTCTAAGATATGTCAAAATTGTAAAATACAACTGAGCTCTTTGTGCATTCAAAGTTCGCTTACAATATTGAATATCAACTCTCGGAAGCCTCTGTCCCTTTGTACGTTACTTTGTACTCTTTTGCGTCCTTTCACGTATTACAAGCAATCTCCAGCATCTACTCGAGTCGTTTATTCGGTCCATTTGCTGTCGCCTTTTGTACGAAAGATACAAAAAATAGCGTAAGTTTAATGATACTATTAAAAAATAGGTTATTGGATTGCATTTTCTTTTAGAACAATAGTTTTAATTTATTTTTAGAACGATAATTTTAATTTTTAATTTCTAGGTTAAGAAACATCGGCAAATGTCTATGCTTATTCTGTATAAAATTGATTCATTCATCATAATAATGAGACCTATCTTACTAATGTCATAAAACGAAAGTTTAGATGCATGGATGGATGTTTTTAGAGGTTATAGCCTAAACATCTGAACGGACCTTGAATAAATTAGACATAGACGTAGAGGATAGTTTGGCAGAACATGTAGACACACTTTTTAACACCACACGGGCGGACTAGAGGTCGAAAGCTAGTGTTAAATAAAAACATATTTTCATTAAAAATTTTAATTTTAATGTTCATTTAAATTGAGGCAGTAAGAAAAATTTATTGAAACATTATGTTTTATACAAAGAACATAGAATAATTAAATTTAAATAGTGTTTCCACTCGTTGCTCCGAGTAATGAACTGGAAAATTACGTTTAATTGCAACATGAAGTTAAGCGCCGTACAGCGTTCTGTTTTGGTAACTGTTTGTTTCTGAATTAAATTATACATGTAAAAGAGACTTAAATTGTTGCATTACAGTTTTGTTGCACGTTTAATTTTATTCTCTTAATTTATGTGGTCTATTTTTAAACGATGGTCTAAATTTTAATTTTAATTCTTAATTTTATTGCTATTTTTTTACTTCTGTTTTAATAATAAAATGAAACTATTAAAATCTCTAAAATCGGCTTACATCGTTAAGTAATTACTATAAATTATTTTAAACTAGCTGTTCTCGTGCGACTTCATCCGCATAAAATTTTAAAATTTTCATTTTATTGTTCACATTTGTCAAATTATCAATTGCAAATGTCAAAATGACATGATGTTAAACCATGACAACCTTGCTTCCTTGATGTTGGCAACAACTTATGGTCTCTTTCCAACTTTAGGGTCTTTATCCAAAATATTTACCCCTAAGTTTAACGTCGTAAAAAAAGAGTTATTCGAAAATATGCTGTGATTGCTGACATCTTAGGCAACAAAGAAGTGTGTGTTTACTTAATTATATTAGTATAGATTAAAAAAATTGTATAAAATCATAAGTAATTTTAAAACATTATTGTTAACTTTTTAATTTCTACATTTTTAAATAGTTCTCGATAAACATTACTTGAAATTTCTTATGAGAAAAACTAATTAATCTTAATGCTTGAAGAGAAAACTTTCCACTTCATAAGTACTGAAACTTGAAGCTTACTGAATGACGTTATTACAAGAGGTGCTTGCTTTAATCCTCTTTGCGGAGTTCTCAATTATGTTCTATTTCTTCAGCTCTATCGCATTGAATGAAATTGTACGTATTCTTTACGTTTTAATTTTTTTTAAAACATCTTAAAATCTCTCTGTAACTTTGTTTTAAATGTATGTATTCCTAAACCTTCTGTTCAGTTCAGTTCAGTTTCTTGTCTATGGCACGCCCTTAGCTGATTGTGCCAGTGTCAAGTGTTTATGGTTTCATTCTTGTTCGGAACAGTTCGAAGAGAATGGCAACTAAACCTTCTGTAGGTTTGGTGTTGTGATAAAAAAAGGAAATATATAAAATATTTTGTTTTTCGCAGCGACAGTAGGTACCGTACATAGCTGAACACTTTTTACTCAATACTAATTTAAAATTCAATCTCGATGTGTACAGTCGCAGCAGTAAAAGCATATTGCTAATGGAACTAAGTTTCTTCTGCTGACACAACGTAAGTACAGTCACGACGAGAGTGTTTTAATAACAAATTATTTTTGTTAATATTGTATTTTATTTGAACTTTTAGATTCATAAGATTAGCCATTCTTAGACTTTTGTCGTCTGGATATTTTGATGTTCACGCATTATAGTAACGGGTTTACTAACCATGTTGAAGTCAAGAAATAAAAAATAACAACAGTTGGCTTACTTTAATGTACTTCCTGAAAAAAAGTTAAAAGAGTAAAAGCATTTCTAACGCACGATATAAAAACAAAGACACAAATTCTCAATTCTTTGTATTTTCCTTTCTCGTTGACATACAAAATATACGTACTAAAGAAAATGAATGGTAGAAAGTTTTTCTCCTTACCTCTTTGTCCGCGGCGTACCTGCCCTACAAACATAAGCAGCGTTTTATCTCTCTTATTTGCGATATTCTATTTTTACTACTGCAAAATGAAATTGTGTCAACGAGGAGGCGACGCGCTACTCAATTTACGGCTCCTCTAGCTCTTACTTAATCACGTTCCACAAATAACGCCATTAGGCAAATTAAATTAATTTTAACCCGAATTCACTGTGAATTTGTTAAATTAAATAACTCTTTTTACTTCGCTCCACTTCTGAATCCTTTAGATGAGTGATGGAATATTTTATTTTATTTATGGTCAAATTTTTTTTCTCGTATTTTGAATATCTATGAACTAAATTACATACATAGGCTATGTAAAGCGAAATCAATAGACTACAATTATGTTTTTGTTATCGTCAAATTATTAAATCTTTATTTCTATATTATAAAGAGGAAAGATTTGTATTATTGTATGTATTGAAATAACTTAAAAACTACAGCGCCAATTTTCAAAATTCATTGATTATTACGTTATCAGTGATTAACATAGGCTACATTTTTTAATTCAACGCGGGCGAAGTCGCCAGTAACAGCTAGTCACTAATGTTACTATAGAAAAATCTGTCTTAAATAGACCATTGTAATATAATTTATATTAATTGTGTTCGTGTTAAAATCACCCTACCCCATATCCAATAACATTTGTTTACGAAGACTTACATCGCAGAATGAGATATGTTTGTACGAGTCGCGTCATTTCCATCATAGCCTAACAAACAACGCCCGCCGGGTATCGGGGATTGGATATGTAATGGGATTATTTTATAGCTTTCACGTGTCATTTACCGTTCTGTCATTTTTGTTCGGATTGTTTTTCTTTTTGACCGACTTCCCAAAAGAAGGAGGTACTCAATTCGTCTGTACGTGTTTTTAATGTGTGTTACGACATTACTCCGCCCCTAATGGACTGATTTTGATAATTCTTCTTTTATCCTGTCATCATAAGTCAAAGTAATAATAATTGTACAATTTAGACATAACAGCTACAGTAAGGGAGGTTTTAAAAATTCGAAGTATTACTTCGTTACTTTTTAGTGTATTGTTTTCTTTAAAGAATTTTTTGTTTGGAAGTCGGTTTTACTAACAGTAACGAATAAAGAACAGTAATATGTACTGTCTACGTATTTATAAAATTACTAGCTGTTGCCCGCGATTTCGTCCAGGCAATATTAAGATAAAAAGTAGCTTATAAAAAGCCAGCCAAAGTCCGATCGAAATCGGCCAAGCAGTTTCGAAGATTGCCCCGAACAAACGCGGTTTGTGACAAACAGGCAAACATTTTTTAAATGCGATTTTATTACATGTAAATAGATATACAGATTTATACTCTGTTGATATAATACACGACTTTACATTTACCTGTTAAGTTTAAATCTAAAGCGTATAATGTAAAAAAGTATCGTAGAATTTTGTGAGCAAGGAGGTGTGAAATTGAGCATACTTAAAGTTTGCTAGGTGGATAAACTTGTATAAAATTTACATACATACATGTTTTTAAAGTACTAACATAAAATTAAACTAACAGAATTCTACATGCTGTACACTTTAACATATAATATAATCTTCCATATAAAGTTGAAAAATATCTAATATTTTCATAGCTACAAAAAAGCACTAAAACTATAGATATAACTTCAATGCACTAAAACATTTGCGTTGCCTGTCTGTCACAAGATACATAACAGGATAAATTTAATATCAAACACTAAAATAACTATTACAAAGTGGTCAAAGTTCGACAGTGTGTAAACGTCGCAGGAGTAGTGTTGGTTGTAATTGTATTCAAAACTATGGTCCTCGTATATCGAGGGCGTGAACTACAAACTTCGTTAACAATATACGTGTAGTTCGTACGCTACGCTTACTTTGGTTATAATTAGTCTATTTATTGGTTTCAAACTGCGCGTAATCATGTTTACGGAAAACAAAAGTCGGTAGACATATCCTCATCTCGTTACCTCCTCCTCCATCCTTTTTTTTTATAACAAAAGGTGGCAAACGAGCAAGCGGCCACCTGAATCCGCCAAAATGGCGAAGCGACCGCTGCCCATAGACATCCGCAATTGCAAATGCGTTGCCTACCCTTATCCGACAGAGGAGGTGATGCACATAGGGAGAATATTTTCCCCTTCCTATGTATCTCCTCCTCCGTCAAATCCTTTCCCTTCCCATCCTGTCCTTATAAGAAAAGGGCGGTAAAGAGAAAGGGACTTAAATTAGGCCTCCGGCACCACACTCATCAGACGAAACACGAAACTGCTTCCATTTCACGCCTGTCTTCTGTGTGGTCGTGGTATTACACCGGGCGTGCCGGCTCATTCGTGCTAAGACGTTAAAGCGGGCACTACCACTATCACCTCTCTACTCTCTACCACTATCCTCACCTTATCCTGTTCTCGTAGGGTCGGCGAGATAATAATTCCTAATTTAATTAGTACAACGTTATTTGTTATCGTCGAACGAACGCCTGTGTGCTCGTTTTATTGTACTGGGCGAGCCAGCCCTATAGTGTTAAGATGATGAGCGAGCTCAAGTCAAATGTACTATACGTCTAGTAGTAAGAAATATTTATTATATGTTGATTTGATATCCATTTGTTAGATTACCTTTAAGTCATAAAAATACACTTACAGCTAATATAAAATTTGTTAGTTCCTATATTTTCTGGTCTCCAGGGAACTTGTACGTGCTAGAAATCAGCAGAAGTGATCCAATTATGCCGCCACATCGGGAGATCCTATCGAAGGAACACTATAAAGTTCACTCAGTCACGTTCCACGATTGAATTACGATATCCTTTTTCCGCTTACGGCAAATGTAAATTGGATTCTTTGATAAAAAATATTTTAAATAAGTTATTAGATTTATTACATTAAAATCTATTTTTAAATAGGTTATGACATTACAAATGTTCATGAAATAAGCGTAAATACGTATTACCTTTATTTTGATTAAATTATTTGAATTAACTATTCAATGATGTTAATATCCATATCTATACTAATATTATAAAGAAGAAGGGTTTGTATTTTTGTGTGTAATTTAATAACTCAAAACCTAATGGGTCAATTTCATAAAGAGATTCAATAACATAGGCTATATATTTTTTTAATTTCACACTGCCGAAACAAGCAACAGCTAGTGTATAATATAGTCGGAATACAAATAGTAAATGTAATAATTATATGATACATGCTTCATTAATAACTGAAAAATAACTATTACGAAGTATGATTGAAATAAAAGACGTGCGCTTATTTTTTGTTTTAGAAAACTTTCCGTATAAAGATGGTCGTACGAGTTGCCTGCATATTCACTGGCCAGGAACACTAGCGATACTACAATCAAAGAGAAAGCTTTCAACGATAATAATGCGGCTCTTTTGTAACTAAGAACTGTCCTATAAAATCATTTTACAGATTTTCTTTTATTCCTAAATCGTGACAGCAATTTTAAAGTTCACTGTCTACTTTTATTGAATTAATTATGTACTTAAATTGAAAAAAAATTAAAGTATTGCTAAAATCATCATCATCATCATCACCATCATCATCATCCTTATCCTACTTCCTTAGGATCGGCACAACAGGTTTTTGTCCTCCAAATAACTCTATCATACGTCATCTCAGTCATCACTCCCTTTTTGATCATGTCACGTTTCACGCAATTCATCCATCTCTTTCTAGGTCTAATCTAAAATCTAAAATCAATGCATTAAATAATCAAAATATTAAAATGTTTAACGCAAAAAATATGTAGCTATTTGCTTAGTCATTAATAGTGTTATAAGTAAATATACGTCTTATTTAATGTACTTCATTCATTAATGTCAATGGGCTAATAGGAAGCTTCCAGTGAAATAGTAACCCAAGTCGGTATGCTTTGTGTTCCCGCTATGTGATATTGCGGTTTACACGAACACAGTAGAGAGGGGTCGGCGCATTGCAAACATGGTTTACTGTGTATCTCGGTTTACTTGCATGTGTATACAGTTTAATATTTCTATATACTCTCTCAAGAGTTAAAGCTTTATAAATGTCTTTAGATTGATGTTGGCGTAGGCGTAAGCAACTGCGTAGGCGTAAGCGTAGGCGAAGTTATCGTAGGGTTATACTTAGACGACGTAAACATTGACGTAGATATACTCGTAGATTATAGACAGAAACTCAAAATGTTCTAAAAAAGAAGCTTTAAAATAAAAGAATCTACATAGAGATCAAATGCAATTTCGTAATGCGTATTTAATTCGGCGAGTCATTGTGCACGGCTGCAGCCCAGTGCCAACTGTCGACGTGCGGCAACGACGACTGAACTAGATCAGGCCGGGGACTTTAGGATTACGTAAAAACTGCAGTTAAATTATTATAGCCGTTTTTTACATTATTTTTTATTTAAACTAAAATACACAGACATTAAATCTATTTGTTATTTTTTTTTTCGGTTATAACAATATTAAATTATCCTTTGTCTATACCCTTATTATTTACCTCGTTTAATAAGTTTAGTTTCAGTCTTACAAAATGCAAAATAACCTACTTTAATATAAATACTTTCTTTCATAAGTCGGATGAGATTCATTTTATTTCAGATTTATTCTGAAATAAATCACCTGCGAGTATTGAAAAGTAATGATAACCCATCAATATTGTCGATGAAATTCGATTTTCAAGTATTAAATAAACGGCCTTTAATAAATCACAAATTGTTCTCAATATCCGCTCGCTGGCTGAGTTGTGTGAAAAGCATCCGAAATTTAATTATAGTCATGAGTCACATTTCATTGGATACGTTGTATTACACACTATAATCATATAAATATTATAAATGCATGGATTTACGTTACGTTACGTTACGAAGTTACGATGGATGGATGGATGTTTGTTACAGTTTGTAGCCTAAACGGCTGAACGGATTTCGTTGAAACTTGGTATAGATGTAGAGGATAGTCTGGAAGAACACATAGGCTATTGACTTTCGTTATTTTTTAATTCCACGCGGATGGAGTCGCAGGCGAAAGCCAGTATAAAATAAAAACATAATATTTTTAATCCATCATAAAAATATCTATCGAAGACATAAAAATCTGCGTAAAATATTATCGCAAAATCACAAACGGTTACATTTGCCACCGGTATTTTATTCAAAAAATAACATTTCCAGTCCTTTTTATAGTAAAGTTATAAATTTAGAATTGCGATTACCACAATTGTTCTTTTGTACAAACTACTTGTCTACAAAACTACGTAAGCTTCGTGGTGTTGTAGCAGTTGTCAGCTGTCTACGATTTCTCGTAGCATTCTTGAAACGTAGAACAAGATTAAACATGACTGCATTTCCTTCATATTTCTCTGGAGGCATTAGTCTATTTCAGGGGATGAATACTTGTTGCAAGGTACAAATACAATTTCTTACTATTTCCTTATAGAATTAAAACATTTTTACATAGGTGTAGATAAATAGATGTAGCTTTATTGTACTTTTGTAATCATTAAATTAAATGTCATTAAGTAGAAAATGTTTAACTTTTTATTTAAAATGTTTTATGGTAAAAAAACTCGTTTATCACGTTCATTTAAAGCGATGAGAATTGTATTACCTACACGTTTGAAGATTTGCATGTATGAAAAACAAATTACGTTACGCGTGAGATATCATCATGCCTCATTGAATAAATAATGATATAAAAACGTACAAAATGCTGTTATTATTTTCTTATATCTAAAACATAACTTTAAAATTATATTGGCTAACAATTTTATTATGTAAATCATTGCAATTTTATTTGTGACCTATTTACTAAATATTTTTTTAAAAAATTACATTGCAATTAAGAGTTTTAAATCATTATAATCTTTCCTTCAGGTAAATTCGTCCTAAAACGTAGCACTCTAGATTAAACGCAATATACTAGCAACGCGGGAAGCATTTAGCTTTATTACAAAATTACATTTCCCATTACTATGTAAAATGGAATAAATCTCACTTGAACTTAAAGGGAAACAAAATAAATAAATTCAAGGTGTACTGACAGTTTTAGAAACAATAGTTTGTAAGAAAGAAATAAAATACTATACAAAATAAATATAACATTTCTAGCTTCAGAATAGTGCAATTCATCGAAGAAATAAGAACATCCCAAGTGCATAAAAATCGTTTGAAAGGAGCACACTCTTACGTTGAATATAAGTCACAGTCAAGTCCCAGACTGCTTTTTATTAAAAAACATGACACGGGAATTTCTTACGTAAAATATTGAAAAGAAAATGTTATCATATCTTTACTTAAGTAATTGTAAAAAGAAAAAGAATATCTACAGTTGCAAATAAGCAAACCAGTCACGTTAAACCATAAACATTTGCAACTAGAAAAGTTGCAGATACTTTCCTGTTATAAGACAGAGGTTACGGCAATCATAAATGATTCTATCCTCTTCCCGTCACAAGTATAATTTTACAATATTCAATAGTGAGTGAAACCTCTCTATTTAATTACTCTGTGTCATACTCGACCAGAATATGTAGACAACCGGTGCACTGGCTTACTTTCCAACAACTACTGTTAAACAAATGCTAAGCTAGAAAGTTTCCATTTTAAAAAAAATATAACCCAAACTACGCATGAGCAATTAGAAAGGAAAGGTCGTTTCGTAGTCACTTAGTTCTAAAGGCTAACAAAAAGTTTTTTGCGTCTTTTGAAATAGCCTTAAAATAGAAGAGTATGTCAAGTTAAAGAAAATTTAAAGCTGGAAACGCATTTAGAATTCGGAATCGGACTTCTATGATCACTACGATGTTAACGTCTCTTGTTTGCCCAGTTATCTTATTTATAAAAAAGGGTAATGAAAAACAAAATATACCTTCTTGAATAGACATCTATAAACTCAATCCTTCTGGTAAAAGGCCCAAGTATAAATTATTAGAGCGTGCGCACACCTGAAACTATCATAAACTAGTACACAACTGTCTATAATGTCTATAAATGTATATAGTCTCGCTTTGATTTTTATGAGCTTATTATGGAGCACACCACTAAATTTTTAATTGTGCAACTAAACATCGAATTTGCAGTGAAACAATCGACAATCGATAATCATACAACAGTTGTGCGATAGTTTAGTCAAAGGTTATAATTATTAAACTTCAAGAAAATTGAGTTACATGTTCAAAGTAAAACATACGTAAAATACCACTCACTTTGGGTGTCATTTAAACGAAATACCTTAATGAAAAAATTATCTAAATGAGTGCGCCGCAACCGCTTGCTTTGTTTCATTCCCTCGCCGCGGAATGTTTAACGTTGTTATAAATTCATGAGCTACCCGAGTGTCCACATCAAGGGTAAATTACATTTGTGTGAAGCGCGTTTTAACTGAAAAATATCTACGCCTCTGTTGAATACCCAAGTTATTTATACTTAACATTTTTATGGCGAAATGTCAAAATTCTAAAAACAAAATTGAAACATTTTTTAAATTTCGAATCAGTTCTCGAGCAGTTACATATGTGACGTCATTTAGACGCATTTTTTATTCCGTAAGCGAGCGTTCGCACGGACGCGAAAACGCTAGGCGGTAACTATGTGTCAAAATAGAACGTATGGGATTGTATGAAGCTGTTCATAC
>NW_013524934.1:2198977-2210605 GCF_000836215.1 Papilio polytes
TACGAACACCTATCTCGTGGGCGTAAAAAGTCTGCTGACCTTGAACTTTACCGCGGCGTACAAAGTCTGCCCGTGCGAACGCACGCTAATGCAATTTAATATTTTAATTACAAAAACGGTGAATCATAAAGTCACCTATTGTACAAAGATAGCTCGCATATAAATTATCTATTTTTATGGACTAAATTGCGTTATTAAAATTATGCGGTTATAATTCCTAGTTTATTAATTGAAAGAACATGTTTTAAGTATCAAATTACCATCATTATTTTTTCCTAGTTTCAATAGGAAATAAAGTAAACGAGAAATATTGCAGTGTATACATAAAAAGGTTGTTTTCATTGTTAGTTAAAGGATTATCTCAAATGTTATTAATATTACACAGGAAATTAAGGCATTCGTTTGTAATATGCTTCGTTGTATTTTTCAACCTTTATTCCATGTTTCGAACATTAAAGTTAACGGCTGTTATTCATATCATCAAAAGAGTTGTTATACAAATGTTTTGTCAGTGTAAACGCAGAGTAATATACTAGATGCATTTTGTTTGTCACATATTTGTGTCAAAGAATGTAAAGAAAGAGCACATTTTTGGAATTTGTACAAAAAAAATTGCGGCCGCGTTCTAGTTTTAAAACTGGAAACAATAGAAATGGCAGCGTGGTTCGCGCAATGTTCCCGCCATAATGACCGGCCGCTTAGGCTTAACACATTAATTGTACTCATATCTAAAAAGGGGGTTTACGTGACCTGATTTGCTATGAACAAAAATAATTAAATGGGACTAGATAAACTGCAGAACCATCTTCAACCGGTAATCTAGACTAGGCCATTAACGTAGTCCAGGGTGGCTGTTCTATTTTTTTAGACGTGCCATCAAGTTTTGACTGATTATTACGTAAATTCCATGATACGCGGTAATGACATCGCCGTCATCATCATCATCATCATCACCAGCTCACTATACGTCCCCACCGAGGGCTCGGAGCCTACCCTAAAGTTAGGGTGACTAGGCCATAGTCAACCACGCTGGCCATGTGCTGGTTGACATCGCGGTCGCTTTCTATATAATATCTACTTCATACTTTTTCGTAGTGTTTTTATGATCATCGACGCGCCCAAAATATTGTGCCGTGTTAATTATGGCACGCCTTCCAATGGTTCAAAACCCTGACCTAGTCTTATTACCTTTTTTTTTGAATATCATGGAGAGCAGCTCCTCCTCCCACGTTCACCATATTCTGTTTTTATCTTAAAATAAAAAAACACTGAAAAAAACTTACCGATGCTTCATATGTCCAGTAATATCCAAACATAGTTAGCAATCTTTTCACTAAAAAGGTCTATTTTGTAGATGTCATTATTGATCTTAATTCAATCGATCTTAGCCTCATTAGAATGTAAAGTAAAAAGAAAGTTGTAATGTTATATAAACTCTAAAACTATTTCGATTATCTAACATCTAATCTTGATCGAAAGATGCACTATTAAATAATATACTTCTTATCGAAAACAAATAATAAACATTGAGAATTTCTCTCGGAGCTGTAATTGCAACGTCTGTTTGCTCCAATAAACTTTCTTATTGGAAAGCTGTCACAAGTTTCACGGTCTGGCGGCTACGGAAATGTCGAGCCTACATCTTAATATTTAGAACCGATCCCTTTCATATGTTCGTCGAGCTGAAATTCATAGCATATTTACTAAAATTCGGTACACTTGTTTTAACATTGTATTAAGTTGTTGAAGAGAAATAAACAAAGGAATTGTATCTGCATAGACTTACTTTTTCGTTAATTTATTGATAAACTAGCTTTTGTCCAAGACCCCGTCCGCGTAGAATTAATAAAAAACAAAAGCAAAGAGCTTATGTGTTCTGCCAGACTATGTTTTACATCTATGCCAAATTTCATTCAAATCCGTTTAGCAGTTTAGGCTACAAACTCTAACAAACATCCATCCATCTAAACTTTTATAATGTTAGTATGAAATATGATATAACTAAGAAAGAGTAAAAAGTATTGTTAAACTCTTTTCACTTATCTAAAATATGTTATAAGTCGGAATTTTGACTGATTTGAAATGAAACAAATATTTTCATGCAGTAAATAATTTTATTTCAAAAACTTCTTATATCATCAACCCTTCGTTATATTTGTCGTGAACGTGGAATTATGTATCTTTGCTTAAACAGCTATTATCCATCATTATTGTCTCCCAGGATAACACCTGAATTCACATCCGTAATTACTTCCAAATCTTTTTATAACTTTGAACAAAATTAAGAAGGAAACTAAACCCAGAAATATCAATACATTATGGAAGACGATATAAATTTTATCTACTTCTTTCAATCTATGATCCTTAATTAATAATTTCTTTTAAAATTTATCTTTAATCTATGTTGATAAATTAAATAAATCGGGATTTAATACTTGGGAGTCGAAATTTAAAACAATAATCATTATATCGTTTATATTAATAAACAATTTAAGAAAAAAACTAATTTGTATTTTTGTATATTAAAATTCGATTTTTTATTAACAAAATTGATACTTTTAAATACGTATATCAATGATCCTCGCATCTATTATTTAAAGGTGTTCTCCACAAATTTATTAAGTCTACCAACTCTCTAATAGGTAACCCGATATTTTCAACTTCAAATTCAGAATCTTAGTATTTAATATCAGTTTCATAAAATTCAAGATTTGCATATCTTAATTTTGGCTTTTGATTTGCAAGAAGCCGAATTTGATATGTGGAAATTCGATTCCGTTTCAGAAAAAACTGCATTTCATTTGAAAGAGTCCGAATTTAAAGTTAAAAATATATATAACTTTAATAATTTCCTTGGGAAACAAACTTAATTTATCACTTCAATACCTTTCTAAGGATATGAATAGTTTTTAGATTTATTTACACATCGTTTATCATTTCTTAGATAAATTTCTCTAAATCATTAAATACGTCATCTATTTCTTGTTCAACAGTTTCTGTGTTAATTTTGAATGAACTATTTTTATTAGTAATAATTATAATTAATATCCAATGTTTTTATTCATTAAATAATTTAATTTTATACATTTCTATGTCATTATGAATTTATCTGCGGATTTACAATTGAAAATAATTTTTATAAAAATGGCAGTTTAATATCACGTTTAATTTTAAAATCAAGATAAAAATTGCTCATCCAATTTTTCAACAATTTGACGTCATTATTGCCAGACAAATATAATTAAATACTTTAATTTCATAATAATATTAAATGTAAATTATTATACAAAAAAAGATTCTATAATTATTTTTAATTTTCTATGCACACGTTTTGTATATTTACATTTAAACTGACTGAACGAATATCACAAAATAATCGGTCAATGCTCATTGTGCGCTTTTTCACTCTCACACAAACCTTTTACACCGTGTACATAGAAAACATATTTATATTAATTTTAAAACATACACTCACTCAATTATATTAAGGAACACATTATTGACAGTGTTATAATTTTGATAATATTAAGAATAATAATTTAACATCTGATTAGGTCTTGGTCCAAACTATATACACATATTACTGTAATTTCCGTGTATTTAAATACATGATCTCTGGATAATTTTAATTTAACGTTGAAACATTTTCGAATGTTAATCGGAATCAATCATTATGTCTAATAAAATAACCGCCACGAATCTTTGTGATACCGAAGTTAGCAATAAATAACCCCGCAGTTCCTCGAAATTCTATTTCCGTGCAAAAACCATTCAATATTTTTAAAGCTAACTTCAGATCCACAAACATTTGAGACGTGACATCAGATGTAATCATTGAACTTGTCAGCATTTAGCTTCTAATACATATTATAATTAATATTAATATTATCAACAATTTTCATATTCCAACATTAAAATTCTCTTATTTAGTGAAGAGAAAACAATAATAGATATGTTGAGACTCCGCGGGAGAAGCCAGTCAAACTGTTGTGACTCTGTCGACTTCTACGTAACGCACGGAGTCTTCGCTTGGTCAGCAAATCACTTCCTTCTCTTCAAATATTGCCGTATCTGATGACAGACTCTTGAGACGATGCTGCAGAGCTGATCGTCTACGGCGGCAGGAACGAGCTGCCGCTATCTATGTATGGAATTAAATAAGAACGATAAATATCAAAGTTGACTAAGGAGTCATGGAGAAGGCGTTTAGAATGAGGTTGTTAAATATGAGATTTTTGTATGATGGTTAATCACAAAAGATTAAATGAATTTCAAAACTTACCACAGCAATCACAGTAAGGATAGTAAGCGCAAGCATCGCTGCAGCATAATGTGCGGGAACTCGGAGCAGCGCCGAACACTCAGAAAGGCGTTCGTCCTCGCCCTGAGGACACTGCACCACACCGTCACACCAAAGCGCTGGAGCGATGCACGCGTCCAGCGATGCGCATTTATACTGGCACTCGCCAGATAATGCAAAAACACCACCACGTTGACTGGCATGTCTAAAACAAATGAATAATTGAAAACCAATCAAATACCCCAAAACCAAGACATTATGTGGAACTTCGCATAATCGTAGTCGTCATAAAAGTATGATTATACCTTCTAGAAAGTTCCAACCACGTGATATAATACGATCCACTTTCTTCTGCTAATAACTCAACAGATAAAGATCGTGGCCAGTCCAAATCAAAATGATCAGGTGATGGAGGAGGTGCCAAAACATGACGCGCTAGTGGTTCCACTTCCTTTGACCAACCATCCGAAAAAATTTCCACCGTATCATCCTACAATGTTTGATGAAAATTGAAAATAAGAATTTTTATTTTATTATAATTACTGCCGCGTTCAAATTGGTCAACAATTAACCAACTCTGAGTACGGCAAGTAATCAACAAAAAATTATATTACCGGATCCTGAGGGGGATTAGGGCAGATAAATATAGGTGACAATCCTCCAGCATACACCGCTATACGATTTGGTGTTCTGCACAAGTGTCTCAAATCTGGTGCAACCGTTATATTGTTCAGTAAGGTGAAGTTATCCAGTTCAGGTTCCTTTATAATGTTCCCTCTGATTTGTAGATACAGATATCTACCGGGCGATGGATCTATCAGCCAAGGACGATGTTCACATCGATCCTGTTGGAAAATAGACTACAATTAATAACTAAGGACTAATTATTAACTAAGGATTACTTACTTAACTAAGGGTATTTTATGTTGTATTTTGCTATGTTTTTTTTTAAGAATTGGGAGTAAAATCAAAAATCTTAATTTCACAAGAAAGTTTAAAATTCAAATAACATTTTATGAGAGAAAATTTTTACAGCGAACAGTAAAAGAGTGGAACGATTTGCAGCGAAATGTACGTAATAAAATGGCTTCTGAGTAAATAGCCATTTTCCTTGAATAGTTTGCATTATCTTCAATCAAATCGAACAAGGAATGGGTGACTTTATAGAAGTACTACTTCAGCTCGTTCTAGAAATACGGATATAGAAACTCAATATAAAGGCAATTTTATACGACACGAATACAAATATGAAGGCACCTTTACAATAGAAAGCATGTGTACATTTCATATGTACATTCTTCACTAGCTTTCTATGTCTATACGAGTATATGGCGGCAATTCCCTAAATGTCACGTAATATCAACATACTAACCAATTCTGTATTTGGCGAAGACATCAACCTTAATTCTCCGCTAGCGCCAAAAGCCCGATGCGTGTTCTCGCATAATATTTCCTGACGAACAAACTCGACAGTCGCCTCGAAACCAAACGATCGGAAATCATCCGTGGCAGTCATATTTACCACGTCGAATTTTAACTCCGCTACAGTCGTCTTTGATATAAATTCATAATCACCAACGTCGCTACAAACCAAATTAGATTTCATATTACCTATTATAGAACAAATGAATCGGTTTATATTCATTTTTACTTCTAAGAAAAGAACTTAAGTAACTGATAAAGGAAAAGATAATCTTTACAATCTCAAACAGACCTTATTCAGATCGAATTATTTCATATTGTTATTAAATTCGTCACGAAAAGAAATTAGATTTTTTTTATTGAATGAGAAAATAAATACTAAATTACCTGCACAAGCAGTCTCTAGGCACTCTCGGTCCGTTATCTCGCCAAGGTCTCTCGAACACCCTGAGGGCGGCGGTGGGGTCACCCCCGCAGCGGTACCAGGGCGAGTGCGCCGAGTGCACCGACCTGCACAGCCTGCCCCCGCTCCTTATGCCCCACACGCGCAGCCTTATCACCTCACCGACATTTGCTTCGAATCGGTACGTACAGCTAAGGAACACGTAATTTATTCTACCTCGTTGTAATGACATTTCAGTAACATCATTATCATCTTATTGTATAAACATTCATCAGAACAGTGTTAACGAAATAAATGATAGTCTAAAATTTAGGCATTACGACGTCAACACTATACCTTGGAATTTTTTGCAAGAAGATCGTTTGTATCGTGATCAGTGCTGTACGACAACTAATATAAAAAGGGATATAACAAATTGTACTGTACCTTATATTGCGCTTTCCACCTCGTCCGTACAAAAACACGTCCCTGGGGGAAGAGAAGCTAACGGGCGGGTCGGGCGGTGCTTCGGGAAATGAACGCGACGAGAAACGTCTCGAACATGGCCCTTGACCCCACGGCTCACCGTCTTGATGCAAATCGACAAACTCGTACAAAGCCTTGAAGAATACGGGTCTGGAAGTAGCATGAATACATGTTTCTCAAAGGATTTTATACTTTATTCTAGGTAAATAAGATATACAAGCTACAAAGACGAACACATTTGTGGTAAGCTATCAGTCTTTTTTATACGATATTGTGTCTGAATATATTTTCAGACAAGGCGAAAAAATGTGTTACTTTAAGAGTAAAAAATAATAAAAATATCCAATGAAGTATATAAATGAATTTGTTTTTAGCAGAATGAAAACATTAGTAAGATTATATTTTGATACACTAAAAACGTAGTTTAAAACTAATAAAGTGACAGACTAGTAATGTTCATGGTAACGACATCGACTTACTTCAGAGCGGTCCCCTGAGTCAGCTTCAATTCTAAAGTTAAAGAGTCCCCCTTGGAGAGGAAACTTTCTGTACGAGTGCAGGCTCTAGATTTACGTAATAAAGCATGTTCACACGTGCGAGGTGCGCGCTCGCGGCAGAATCGCGCGATCAGTGTGGCATTGGTCGGAGGACGGCCGACAATAACCGATTGCGGTGAAGTCGCTCTTGACATCTGCACTGAACGCTCTCTATCACTGAAACAAGTACAATCCTTGTATGTTGGCTTTACTTGAAACACATTTTGCATCATAATTAGCACTCCAGGTACGTATTATAACTACGTCATCATCATCATCAAAATCAGCCTTTGTCTGGCCACAGCTGAACATAAGGGATATCTTCGTACTAACATAATATTAGAAATCATAAGTTCACTTGTTATTGCAAAAAATTTATTTTCATTTGTTAAATTGAATAAATCTGGATCAAAAATTATATAACCCAAAGAGAAACCAAAATAGTCAGATAATAAATTCAGTTTATCCATTTGGGAGTCATAAATAAATGTAAGCTTAACCATAAACCGCTTGAAAATTCGAGCCAATAAAAACTCACCAGAATATATCACTGCAGCCTGGCGATATTCGCATTGGACCGTCCCATATATTCAAATGGCTACCGCAATACTCATCCTCAGGCAAGTTCGGATTCAACGCGTTCGTTACATAAAACTTTAACACGGAGAACCAAACGCGGAATCTTGGCGCTGAGAATGATGGCCGTCTGTAGATAATGTTCCGACCAGACGGTCCTGAAGTGTCGATCCCTTGCATATGGTAGAGACAGGTTGTGTTAGGAGGGAGGGAGTGCTGAGGATGTTCTAACACACCTTTCCCAGTCCCCCTAATCCAGAATTCGCATGCTCTTTTGTTCTTCGCATAAGTAGGTGATTGTTGATCTACGAATCTAACCTAGAATTAAATCCAGATTTTAAACTGTTTTTCAATACTCTTATTGTACCTTTGTACTTTAACTTTATTAATTAAATTGCTACTGTGCATATTATTTAACAATAGAAAAGCAATACTCATTTCATAGAAAATTACACAAGTAGGTTAGGATGACAGTTCGCTATTGCTGTGACCCGTTTTAAAGTCAGCGACATCGTTCCCACTTTTTACCAGGAAATGGGAAAGAATTTGTGTTTAAAAACAGAGAAATTCAGGCCTTGCCACTTTTCCTGTGCAGTATTTCTCGTATGTCGGTACTCGTGCGTCGGTTTATTGGAATGTTCGTTAGCAAATTGTGACAGTTCGTTAAAAATGTGTGCTACGTTGATAACCTCTTTAGTTTTATTCTGCATTTTTTTGTTAAATAAACAATTGTTCATACTTCCAAAGCTTGAATAAGTATGTCAATATTCTAATTTTTACTTTACTTACTTAACAACAAATTAACAAGAGTTGTTTATAAATCTCCTAAGTAAATAAAAGGCTTGATGTTATATGCTGACCCGGATAATACAAGGTCATGATTATCTGGCTAATTGAGATTCAATGATACGTAAGTGAAGTCGTAGGAATTAACTAGTAAAATATAATTCAATAATACATTCCCTTGGGCGACTTTTTAATTAAATAGGCAGTACTAGTTTAAACAATAAATATTTTTTAAAAGAAAATGTTTTCTAACAATGTCTCCGTGATTAGGAAGCAAAGTTTATTTATAGAGTCTATATATGGACATTTCTAACGATTAAAACATGGTTACTTACTGCAAAGTTATCGATATTAGAAAAAAAATTTAGTAAAACAAATAATGAAATGTGTAAGTCACCTCGACTTCCAACTGGAATCCATGAAGCGATTGTAACGTCGCCGGTTGTAAAAACGTTCCAAAAGGCGAAGTCGTAAATTCCACAAGCAATTCGGGTCCGCTCGATATCGCCTCGGGGACTGCCACCCCGCCGCCGCAGAATCTTAGAATAACTGGGTCTCTTGTCGTGTAACCATCATAAACGGTTACATAGTCCTGAACTTCATCACATTGTTGCCAGAATTTTAGTTCCCTACCATTGTTCCCTCTTTCTTGCTGAGCTGTAGCGTACAATGCTTTCTGACTTCTGATAGATACTAGCTGACCATTCGGTTGTTTGACTATAATCAATGCGTGTTTTCCTTGAGGTACTTCATGCTGTCGCACCGCATAGTAACATGTCAAATTCCTCGGATACACTCCTGGATAATTGGGGGACTGCAATCTACACTTTTTACGATCGCAGTCGCTGAATATCCTCGAGCAATAAGTCCCAGATATTAAATCTCCGAGGTAATATTCCAAGTTCCTCGGCCTAGCGACGTTTATTTCATCGTTACGTGATATGTTTAATGTAGGGGGTAACGGTCTGAGTTTGAAAAATGGCCGCTCTGAAAATAATAAGGATTTAAGTGTTGGGACAAAAATTATTACGTAATACAAAGCTTTTAATGTATCAAAAATATTAGCAACGATGACTTTAATGATACCGTAGTAATTGGACTAGAATCAGGACTATTTTTTTAAGTATTTTAGATTAAATAAAGGAAAAAAAGAAAAAACTAAATATTTAAAACCTTAAACAATATACAAACATTTACCAGAGGGCGGTGATCCTCCATATCTCACAGTAGCATATTCCTTTCTTAGCACTTTATACGCCATACGAAAGTCAAAGTTATAATTATTCTGTTCCTTTGATAGATGTAATAATCTTATAATTAGAGTTATAGACTTCGTCTCGCTGTAGTATATAGAGGGTCCCCAAGATGTGCCACACCATGAACCGCCAACTTGTGGTCTACTGGCCTCTTGGATTTGCATGTAGCCGTCAGGACAGCCATCTTCAGTAAAAGATGTGAAGCGACCGAGTGTAAAACTATCGAATAAAACCTGATAAGAAAACTTGCTATTAATATCATGAAAGAGAAATAGTTAAAATATTGATAAATCTCTAAATCTTCGTAGATTTTAAACGGTTTTCGGTGGTTTTAAAAAATTACAGAATTGAATCTAAAATAAAGCCTACGTCATAGATTATCCAAAAATCAATTCACTATATTATGGTGTTCATAGTTTTAAATTCAGAGTAAAATACCCATAGTATCTCGTAAACAAGAAATGTTTAGAACTAAAAATCCATCCTGAAACAAGTCTTACCTGCACTAAATCCCCATGTACACCGCCAGCAGCTGTGATTGTCAACAGACATACATACGGAACCAAATCTTCTCGAGGTCTGTGTAGTTCCAGTTCGTATGTTCTGCCAATATCACCATAGTATGTTCTGTTACAACCTGACACCAAAGAAAAACAAATTTTAAGTTGAACTAACTAACCTTTGACATCGTAAATGTTATTGTTACTTTACTAATAACCAACAAGTAGTAAGTAGCTAGAATAAATTTAATAATCTAAAATAAAACCTTAAATTATGATTAAAATATTCATAAATTGTTTTATACTACCGGTAACGGAAATTTGATTAACATTTTTCCAAAATAAATGCAAAATAGACGGTAGCAAATCTTTAACGATTACTGTCTCACAAAGGCTTTTGAAAGGGGCATTACTGTCGTGTTTGTGTAACATAACCAACATGCTCCACGCGACGTAAAGATGAATATCCTGGATCCAGTTTTCAAGAGCTCTTTATATAATGGAAGGCTGTGCTCACGCCGGCGCAGCCCTTCACTGCGGTACAGGACCGCTTTGTGCTATATTCAAAGCGTAAATCGCAATTTAGACCCTTTTTTAATTCATCGGTCAAATACATGACACTTTAAAAGCAGAAAAACTGACAAACCTTAATTTCATAGCAATTATTTCTATATTTAAACACGGTTGACATACAATACTGAAGACTGTTTACTCTAAAAATTCCAATACACTAAATATTAGGCGATTAACCTTGTACGATTAAGCAACTAAAACATTAATGAACTAGCTATTGCTCGCGACTTCGCCCCCGAGGCTAAATGTTTAATTTAAAGAATACTAAACATTTAGCCTATGTTATTTATTAATAACGTAGCTTTTTATTGGTGAAAGAATTTTTGAAATCGGCTCAATACTCTTTGAGTTATTTCAATACATACAAAAATACAAATCTTTCCTCGTTATAATATTAGTATAGATGAAAGCAAAAAAGACATGTTTAAAAAAATATGATATGTTTGAATTTTCGTAAAATTTACAGTTAAAAATGCTTTTTTCTATTCTAACGAATGAATTAAATGTTTTAAAACGGTTTCGTATAAATATAAAACATAAAACCTTTGAGCACAAAGGCTTTGTTTCTTCATTACAATGCGCACCACTAAGGTGGATTTTTGTTAACCTAAATATGTTTTTAAACAATGGTTACAAACAGAATAATTTAAAAAAATATACAGATATTTCAATAACATTAATCTTAAGTTGCTTGCTTTGATTAAAGTAGAGTAACACATAAGCTATTTTTTTGACCGACTTCCCAAAAGAAGGAGGTACTCAATTCGTCTGTATGTTTTTTTTTTTTTTTTTTTTTTTTTTTTTTTTTTTT
>NW_013524934.1:2211940-2275368 GCF_000836215.1 Papilio polytes
TTTTCAAGTAATTATTTCGTTACTTTTTAGTGCACTGTTTTTTTTGAGAATATTTTGTTTTGTTTTTAGTGCATTTTGTTTTTTTGTTTTTTTTGCACTACGAGTATATTTGACCTAGGATTTACCAAGATTTAAATAAAGACAACATCAAAATTATTAGTCACTGACTATATCCACTATTAGTGGATTTGACGGCAAAGGAGGTAAATATCATTTTTATGTGCATCTCCTCCTCCGACGATTAACAGTAGACAATAAACTTGAAATTGCGGTTGTCTATAGACATTAATTTTTTATATTACAAGCTGGCTCATTTATCAGCTTGTAATATAAAAACTGTGCTAAACACCGATTGCATGATCTCGACCAACTAATTTACATAGATTGGGTTACGTATGAAAGCTTATTTAAATTGTGTGACAAAAGTTTTATTTTGATAATCAAACACGTTGCCGTAGAACATAAAAAGCTCGATAACCAGTTTTACGGTTCCAGCCGCCATCTGTCTTATCTTGGCAGCTTTATAGCAGCCTACGCAGCGCAGTTACCGGCGACGTAAATCGCAAGGGAAAAGATCAATGTTTACTTTGTTTTCTCTAAATACATTAAATATTCTAAGCTAGAGAAATCAGCTAACAAGAAATTTTAACAAATATTTTTTGTATAGATCATCATCTTTCTCCTTATCCAACTGCCGTAGAGTCAGCGCAACAGGTTTTTTTCCTTCACATAACTCTATCATACGTCATCTCAGTCATCACTCCCTTCTAGATCATGTCACCTTTCACGCAATCCATCTATCCATATATAACAGAATTTTGAATAAATGTGACATTGAAAAAGATTCCCTTTATACTGCTAAACTAAAATTGAAGTCGTGGTTGTTGATATAAGAATTAATAAGCATTGATTTGTTATACTATAATTTTTCGCAATTTTGCATGTTTTACTCTTTTTTTTTACTACATTTGTTAAGTTAGTTTACGTTGTAATTATAGCTAGATATGTTGCGGCTAATGATGTACAACTAGTGTTATATTTAATTCACAGAGCTGGGTCTCCGCGACACAGGCTGTGCCTAGTGCGAGGACCCTGGGTCAATTTTCTGTAACCACTTTTTGTTAAATAAATGAATTTATTTATTTATTTATTTATTTATTTATTATCTCTTTGTAGGTCTGTCTCTTCCGGTGTACCCTTCCACACACATAACTAACCTTCTCCTTGTTACATGAGTGAGATAAAAAAAAATCTCTTTATAGTTTGGCAATATATTTCAAATACCATTTTTTTTAACATGCAAACATTTCAGTAACACCTTTTTGAGTATTAATTCACTTTTAACACAACACTGCAGCAAACTGTGCTCATAAATTGTAGTGATACGGGCGTAATAAATTAGCATTGACACAGAGAAGCTGAGAGAAGTGTTGGTGGCGCACTTTTATTTAAATTTATTCCATTTTAAAACACAGCGCTGTAGTACTGTTATTGTAGTGAATATGCTGTTTGTAAAATTAGCAAATGTGCAATCTTTTATGCCACATTCCGATAGTGAAAATAAACGAATAAGAGATATTAAAAAAAATAAATGCAAGGTCGTCCGTTGTTTACTGCGCTTAGTTACAATAAAACCAGTATATAACGAAGCAACGGTAACATATGTTTAGTTAGGAGAATATGAGAGCCTCTTGTGAGGTGTAAGTGATTGTCTTGTGATATTTTTTAAAGTAATATCTCCTTTATAATAATGTACATTAAATAAAATCGCGTCGTCCGCATCGGTTAACGTGGACCGACTATCGGGGTCACGTGCTCAAATCCGCGAGAGTAATCCGATTGTGTAACCGCGTCCGCTCGGAAACTGACGAAGGATCGAACTACGACTCACTCGGTCGCGTGTCCTGCCCTAATTCAATTACTGACTCAGGTTAACGTCATTTTTTAACCTTTTGAGGTATTAAATTATGAAGATAAATAGAAATCAAACTTCGAACAGATTGCGGCGTTTTATTGACTAAAGATTTAAAGGGTCTTTATTTTACGAATCCCAAATATGACTAACTTTTCCAATAAAATACAGTTTTTCTTAATGTAATAATAAATACTTGTGTAACTAGCCGGGATACTACAAATAAATGTAATGTTGTACAATATAGACTTAGGAAGCTTTAATAGACTGAAATGCGCTATAAAAATAAAGTTTCTCCTTTCGTTTCTGAAGCGAGATAGCAGCTAAAGGCCGCTTTACGACTGCTCGTAACGATGGATGAAATCGCTAGTGAGGTATTGCAAAGGCCATTACAATGTTAAGATACAATTACTTCCAGTATATTCACTCTGTTAACAGATATTAACTATATGATCTTAGAAGGTTTAATCCTTTCGATCTTCTTATAAAAAGAGACTGATCTCCTTGGGGAAAAAATATTGTAGAACTTTTATTGCTCTTCATAGCATAGTTTTTATGTGATTTCTTTTAATGAGAACGTGTTCCTTAATTATAACTAAGTAAAAACAATTATTACATTCTAAATATTATTTTGTCAGCTTGATTAAATTTACTTTCATTAATTTAATCGTTAATATTCAATCAAACTGTACATTTAAATTAAACTTAAATGTAAATTTAAAATTATTACGTTAACGAGCTAGAAGGAGGATATAAAATTCTTAATGAAACGAATTATTAGTTCACAGGAAGTGTCAGATCTCGAGAGGTTTCGTTTAACAAAATGCGAAACCTTTAAAGTGCTACTGTTGAGAGTGGCCGAGTTTGTGCCGACCCTAAGTCGAAGCAGATAAGTACGAACAGATTAAATATCTAATAAGATTATAAACCTTGTTAACTCGACCTGTTGTTGACAGAGTAAATAGACAAGATGATTTCTATGATTTTGTTACATTATAGGCCTATCGTACTGCCAAATAAAACTATTGGATTACGCAATGTGGCTCATAGAAAGAATAATACCGTATCAGATTGTATGCCAAACTCTTACCATAGAGAACTTTTTGTTTAATCCCCAAGCTATGATAAAATAAGAATAACTATATGATACGTCGTCATAAACATTGAGATAAATGTTATAGCGAGCCCGGTGTAAGTAGACAAAATGTGATTACATTTCATGTCAAGTTCTGGAAAATTGCATGCACTTTAATATCGTCTTCAAGTGTAAATATGGAGCGCAATCGTCTAGACGCTCCTGTCGCGACATCGCTAATATTTTATGCACCATGTTATAAACTGTCTTATTTACTGAACACTCGATATTTGGTGCAAATAGATTTTTATATTGGAAATAAAACGTGAGTTTTCAATACCAGTGTATATGTACTCAGGATGATAAAAAATGATCAACGATTTCCATGTAAAACAAATTTTATTCTAAGAGATTATGTAACTATAAAAGTTTATTTTAGGTTGGTAGGGTATGAAAAACAGTAAGGAGAAAAATGATTACATTGTATTTGGAGTGATCCACTCATCAATATTTCAAATCGTTAATTGATGCTCTACGCTATGAAAATACATCACTAAAATATTCAAGAGACAGACACATGAATAACGTGGATAAGGAGGCTTTGCAAATTAGCATACTGAAGCAGCATTTCGTCATGTGTCGATGGATCGATATCCATTTGAGTAGACTTGTCCCAGTTATGATAACGTGTTAAATACAGTGTTTTCTATAATGTACTTGCAAAAAGTATGCAGGAATAATGTTAGTTTCAGACACTTTTAAAGATCTTTTCGTCGTTATATGCTAGAAATTTATAATTTACGCTTTTTAAGTTTCTCGTAACTTCAACAGTTAATTGACAATAATTAGAAAAGGTTGAAAGACACTCAATTTGAGACTCCCTCTGGCCCAATTAGATCAAAAGACGTGACGACTTATAATGTAATTAACAAAATAAATTGAGTTGAATTCGCTTTTAAAAAAAGCGGGAGAGAATTGTGGTTCTATCTCTATGCTCCCTTATTCCCAATTGCAATTACTTTTCCTATCTCTTCAAAGGAAGTCATATCTCGGTATAAGATTTTTGCTTTAAAAAAAACAGTTTCGAGATGTTGTAAAAAGTGTAGCTTCTAAGATAAATTACATTCTTTAATTTTTACCGATGCACTGGTTCCGTTAAACATATTTTTTAATCAAATAAGTACTTTTCACAATAATATTATCGGTAAAGATTTGAAATTTCAAGCTTTTAAACACGGCTCAACACATAATAAAGATAAAAATTTTACAAACGTGAATACTCAGCGTAAAAGAGTAGAACTAGAATACTAAAATACTAATAGAGGAATACGTTCCGCATTCAATGGTGCGAAAGTCAAACAGTATCGAGGTAGACAAGCAAATTGCTCGGCCCCTAGTGTTTGCTTTTCATTTCAATTTGAGCTGACTCAGTATGTGGTAGTTATAAAGCAAGCCTCAGCGAAAACAGATACAAAGACCTACCACACCATCGAGTTTGAAAAGTAAACGAAATTTTGAACAGAATGTTGAATGATCTAGTCACTGCATTGAATTGCATTTTTGTTTTCGTCTTTTGTTTGGAATTTAGTTATAAAGTTTTTACTAGAATCGGACTTTAAAACAACACAAGATTTAGATTTTGGCGATTGAGAGAAGCGACTCCTTACGCGGAATTAAAAAAAAAACAAAAGTGAATAGCCTATGTATTCTTCCAGACTATCCTCTACGTCTTTGTCAAATTTCATCGAGATACCTTCAGTAGTTTATGATACACACTAATTACAAGCAAACTAACAAACATAAGTAAATAGCTAGATGTCCTTAGTTTAAAATAGTAAGACATATACGATGAAATATTTTACACCTTGATAGCTTACAAAGTAAGTAGTCTTCATCATCATCATCACCAGCTCACTAAACGTCCCTACCGAGGGGCTCGGAGCCTACCCTAATAAGGGGTGACTAGGCCATAGTCAACCACGCTGGCCAAGTGCGGGTTGGTTGACTTCACACATATCTTTGAATTTCTTCGCCGATATGTGCAGGTTGCATTACGATGTTTTCCTTCACCGTAAGAACGTCGGGTAAATTATGTACGTATAAAAATTCAAAAATCGAAAATCATATTGGTACATGGCGGGATTCAAACCCAAGACCTGTAGATTACAAGTCAAGTGTTCAAACCACTGAGCCACCGACGCTGTAGTAAGAAGTAGTGTAGTGCATTAAATAACTTACGTGTGCAATGTCTTGGCTCGTCAGAGGAATCACCGCAATCGTTTGTACCGTCGCAGAATCGATTTATAGGTATGCATTTTTTGTTCGCACAATGATATTCAGATATGCGGCACCGAGAATCGTTCCCATGCAGAACTGGCAGTGACTCCGGCTCCGGAATTTCATTACTCACATACGGTTTGTCTCTCTGATACACGCTTTTCGGAGCTTCACTCACGAAATCGCAATCGGTGAATTTGATTAGCGTGAATATTAAAAGACCGATTCTCAATCCATTATCACTGGAACCTGAAACAAATGATTCAACATGTTAATACATTTTAAAGTATATACTACATTTCACAAGAAAATAATGAATTCGGATAAAAACAATGAACGTATCTAACGCCTTGCAACCCATCTCACAATTTAGGATTTCCGTTACATTTATTTTCTAGCATCCAGGTAACAGGTCGGCTTATGTTTGCCACCTTTTAACAAATAGCTGAAGGAAGAATGCTCTCAAAAGAGCATAACATTTTTCTTTCTTAAAAACACTAAGCCTTTTTAAAATACTGCGAGCAAAAGACCATTTTATGAGGCAGTTGTCAGTCAGTCAGTCAAGCTAAAAATGAGGTTCCTGTGCAGACGGCATTAGCAACTCCATAATATATATGAAACCCAAAGGCAAAAAAAATGCAAACGTTGGATGAAATAACTCATCAAAGCCCTATAAACGCCGTGAGATAGATTTGAAAATTTATCCTCGAAATTTCTTTGAAAAAATATTCATACCTCGCTTCGTCTCTCGGTTGCGAGCTTTACAAAGTTATGCTGAGAACGCCCATTAATCTTATTTCATAAAGCCTATTTGATATTACCGTATCAATACCATTGAAGACTTTTTGGCTTGTAATTTTAATACCTCCAAAATAGACAATCAGAACAGAAATTATTTTTTTTGTCGCCAATTTGCTAAAGTCTATATTTTTTAGGGCCTTGGTGCGTGAAGTTAGGATATTTTTGGAAATAATCGGTAATATATTTTATCACCGGAGGTGAGGAAAACGTTTGCGAAACCACATTAAATTAATCTCTCGTGTATTTCACTTCTATTTTACACACACAAGTTGCAGCCGCTAGAAAACTCCTCAAATTAGCATCCAATTTGTGTAATGGCTTTCAATTTGAACCAACGTGTTAAATTCAAACGAGAGCTCTACAGTTTTTGCGAAACTTCAACAAAACTTATAACCTCCGTTTAAAAAATGCTTGGAAAAATATAATAAAGAATTTTATTTACTTCCTCACAGTTCACACCATACTATTCAGAAGACAAACATTGATCAACTTGTTTCTACAGCGAGATCGTAAAGAGACACTATACTTTTTATGGGAAGACGACGATATTTTCCCTCAGTACTGTACTTTTTATGACAAATAAAGCAACAGCTTGTTTTATTCCTTTACTTATCGTAAAAATGAAGAATATAAATACTGACAGATAAAAGTGATGTGCAGATATCAATAAAATACAACAATAGTACGAAATCAAAAAATAGAGAAAAACATAGATCTAGAACATTAACTTAACTACAGTCAGAAGAAAGAAGCAAAGAACGTCTAAAGTGTACAGTAAGGATTTGGCCCATTTTGCCCTAATGAATCTTATTTTTAAAACAATTTTATGCCCCGAATCTACATTCTATATGCATGGAAGATACTTCATAAATACTAATATTTCAAGTAATATGCAACTGACACTAAAAATACGACTAAAATATTTGAAACATTTAAATAATTACACAAATTCTTTCCGGTGGTAAAATGTTTTATTTATTTTTCATTTCCTAGCTGTAGTAATGATAGATAAATGTTGCCGTCCTGATTGATTCCGCATTTTCGAACGCTTCCAACTGTGAAAAACAACGACTGCCGCTGCGTTATTGCGCGCAGCCGGTTGCCCTACATAGCTTGCAGCATTGCATGGAAACATTGGCCATTGTTGCTATTCAATAAATAAACTCCTAAGAATTTTCATTTTACTGCCTCATGGTTGGTTTAAGGAGCAATTGTTTTTTAGCTATTTGCTATTTATAAAATACATTTTTACAAACTTCTTGCGAAATATTAATTTCAAGAGGTGGTCTGCACTACGAATATTTAAAAATATTAGCCAGAGTGGCAATAGCATCTGTTGCACTTTAAATCCTTGCTCTTTTTCCTTTTAACTTAACAAATCGAGGTTATATTGGTTAGTTTTCCGCTTTCATCTATAGAAAAAATATTTGACGATTTTTGCCGGATATCCAAGATTGCAGTTGTAGTTGCATCCAGTGTTATGATAAAGGGGGCCGATGTAATAATTGCTAACTAACCTTGAGAGTAAATTGAAGGTCGACATATGGAACACAAACTCAATCACTGTTCGAGACAATTGAATTTGCATTGTCAATAACTATTTTGTAATGTACAGTTGGTAATGAAACCGCGGTTGGTTTGGGACTGATTTATTATAAATCATCTAACGATATAATATAAAAATCTACCTACATTAGTCACAATAATTTACATGAAATGTGTAAATCATTTTCCTTTTTCCATGCATTTTAAAATTTTCGATGTTTCTTTACCAGTATCAGTATTGTAAACATTTTAGAAGAAATAGATTTGAACCTAATAACTTTCTACATGTCTTTAAAGACATCGTTGTCTCTTTTTCAGCCCTTGATATGTATTAGATTAGTCTAATAGACATCGGAACTGTATCTGTTTTAGCTCCTACAGTTTCCTTATAGTGTTGATATCATTAAATCCCTCAATGGAGTAACGTCAGTCAGCTTTGTTATCAACATTCCGTGCAAGTATTCATGAATTTATTACGAAGGTAGACATTCCAGCGAGCGGTACACAAAGCAAATATCCCCAGCCTAGATATCTAGGTCAATGCCACGCAAAAATTCCAACGCCGTACATCGTTTTATTTTACAAATGAAACTTTTTACGCTCTTTTTAGGGAAGAGGTTTTTATAAACTTTTTAAATTAAAACACACGTTGGAAGCGTTTCTTTTTATTTTTGCAAAATATGAAAATTAATATTCGAACTTTACCTACGTCTAATTTCTTATCACTTTGATGACATTTTTATTTGGTTCATTGTTTTATAATGCTTCATATGTAGATTAAAAATAATGTAAAAATACATAAATGTACCTTTGAATTAAAATTTAAAAGGACACTGCAATATACATGACACTTTATAAATTGACAAAATAAAAAACAATAAGCTCTCTATTCATTGGGTGTACGGTAGCAAATCTCTTTGGACCTATTTCACCATCATGACATTCAACAGTTTGTGTATAATTCAAAGTAAATTCACTTAAATCCTTCGTGATATATTTAGAAGGCCTCTAGGGCGTTGTAATTTATAAAGCACTTTAGCTTTCGGTTACAAACTTTGGCGTAGAACATTCAAGTATGCTACATCTTTACTTAGACAAGTAACGATGTTAAGGTAACTGAAAAACCAACTTGATATAAGTGTTATAAAATCGAATAGCTCGAGATTTTTTTATGCGATGAGATAATAGGGATATAAACCAAAAAGCGTTATGATTGGATGTAGATGGCTACAAAAGAAGACCGGAGAAATATGGATGGATTGTGTGAAAGAGGATATGCTTAAGAAGGCAGTGGCTTCAGATATGACGGCTGATAGAAATGTATGGAAGAGCAGCACATTCTTTGCCGACCCTCCGTAGGGACAAGAGCAAATTGATGATGATGGAGATTGATTTTTAACTCAGAAAAAATTATACATGAAAAATTGAAAATTAAAAAAACTTTTTAATCAAGAACACAGTATACGCGTCATTAGCCACTCCTCTTTGCAACATGGTTCACTGCGTGTTTTCATGAATTTATTATTAAGGGTGACATTATGATGGGTCGGACAACGCAAGCATTACGATGTCAGATTTAGGTTAATTTCATATTAAGAAAACAATAATGGCATTCCATAATTTTATACTACACCTATGTCAAGCCAATCGTTTGGATCGCATATATTTTAACAAGTTACTATATGTTTCTTCCAAAGAGTAAGTACCGTTTAAGATATATTGACTAATTAAAAAGCTCATAAACTTGCGAGCTTTTATAGTGAAGATTTCCACTTCTCATCGAGAGCAAATGAGAACGATTTAAAATTTTCAATGACTACCAGTTAAAGTTAAGTTCCATTTATTTTATCATCTTTATTAAGGTCTTTCAAAATCACTGTGATGACTCAATGTTACCAACATCACATGACTAGAAAATTCAAATGTTAAAGGCTTCGAGCAAATATTGTTGATCGAAGATTAAAGGTCATGATTATCAGTGTCCCCTTCTAAGGACTCGTTGTTATTATAACAATCTTGTTGAAGGTCACCATTAAAATTATAAAGGAAAATTAAGTTATCAAAAACAAAAATTACGAGTACTTTCATTACTTAAGTTGGAAAATATAACAATGACGCTTCAAAACTTCTAAAGACATTTTCTAATTGCTTTAAGGGAACTTTGTAATAAATTGGAGAGCTCAGTCTTTGCAGATGTATCATTACAGGGTCTATCACGAATGTTCACGTGATAGTTGTGTGAACATCTTCGTAACGTTATACATAAGTTATTTGTTCTATTTTACGCTATGTAGGTGGTTACCGTTACACAAATTTTATAGAAACTTTGTCGATGATTTTACGAAAACGTACATATTAATTTTCGTGATAAGCCTTCAAGTCTTCGTAATAAATTGTCAAAGAGTTTCATTTCACGATGGTAACTATTGAGATTGATGAAACGTCCATTTCTCAAAGTCGTTTATTAAATTTAAGGCCAGCATAAAACGAAATTATAAATGTAAAGTACCTTATATCCTAAATTAGAGTAAGCTCTGAGCCCCTGGGTGAGGCCGTATAGGGAGCTGGTGATGATGATCTTATATCCATATTCTAAAAGCCTTATATCTTAGATAATTTAAAAAGCAACTGCCGATATAAGATTTTTGAATTATCAAGAAGTAAGTAATTTTTATGATTAACCACTAACATTAAGATTGTGATGAAACTCCGGCAGAGCCTTTACAGTTGATTATTAAACATCGTTAATGGAAAACCATATTAGTTTGATAAACCCATGCTAGAAAAGCAAACTATGCCTGATTTCAATTTCATTTAGCCGTTATCGTACTAATTTCAGTTCATTGCACGTTAGAGCATTGATGGCTTGTACGTTAACTTTTGCTACATTAACTTCGCTATTGAGAGCTCTTGAATACTTTTCGTTACTAACACTTGAAGGATTTTATTCATTATCTTTGAAGTCTTTGATTTTATCCGATTGACAGGTTAACGTTTTTCTTATGTTTAATTTTAATATTTGTACAACGAAACCTTTTTTGTTATTTTTTTCATTAACGTTTTGTTCAGAAATACTTTAAATTCAGTATTTTCATCAAAAGAACGCCTTGCGTAATAAGAAACAAAAGACACAATTTAATTTCAGCCTCACTTCGAAAATTCATTTACATTTTGAACAGAACGATAAAGTTTTAAGATTATCGAACTAATTTAAATGAGATGAAAATTTATGACAATTTCATAGTCGAATTTGAAATGGTTGAATTTAATTTTAATTAAAAAGAACAATGTGGTTATGACTGCTAAAATTTTCGATGAAGCCTTGCACAAAATGGCATTACAATCATGGCATTACAAGTGATGGTATAATGAGTTGCAACAGACATGGTGACAACAATAGGCAAAGTTAATTATGTCGATGCACTAACAGACTGCTATTTTACTTTTAACTAAAATATGCATGAAATATTTTATTTAAATAGTTGAACTGTCTGGAGCGCGGTGGTTGTATGAAAATATTCAGTTACATTTTGTGCAAAGGTTAGGCAAGGTGAGGCTACACAGAGTTCAAGAACCCAGACGATGAGCACGACGTCTGACCTCACATCAAACTGCATAAAGTAATAAAGATCAAAAGACAACAATGGAAGAAGAAAGATAAATACAAAAGGAAAAGACATCTTAGTGAAGAAAAAATATATGTAACATGATCCTTAAAAATATTGCAGCATACTTCCCTTGTTAGAAAAAGTGTGAAAACATTTTGATAGCTTCGTTAAGTTCACTGTAGATAGAAAGAAGACATTCTTCAGAAATTTTAAATAACCTGGATAGAATGTTTGAAAAAAAATCAATATTAAATGAACCCGAAGAGCGTAGACAAATTTAGGCCAAAGATAAAAATCTGCAATCGACGAACATGCAGCATCGAAGAAAGATGTTAGAGATATGTCAGACCATGTCAAAATCGTAGACTGAGATCTCGTACTTAGCATATTTGTTAAATAATACTTTATTACATTCTTTTTTTATGATCCTAGTTAAGTCTAAAGCCTTTTACTCTTCCATCCATCTTAACCTTCGACGAAGAAGCTTTTTCCGTTTTATGTGGTTCAATTTTTAGTGCGTCTTCTCTTTTTTTGTTAATGGCTGGTACTTATTTCTTATCCTAGTTATTTGCCCATTTCATACAAGGTTTGTCGTCGACTTCGTCCCCATATTAAAAAAATAAGTAACGTTCTTGTCTATGCCAAATTTCAACTAGATCCGTTTCACCATTTTGAATATACCCTTTAATATCTAATCTATCCGTCCATTAAAGCATACGCATTTATAATATTAGTCACATGTGCAAGATCATTAAAAATACACATCAGGTCCGCGGTTTACCCTTCAAAGGGTTTACTATAAAAATCCTTTGCCTAAATCTAGAATTTTCTATCCTAATTCCGAAAACTTTATGAAATGGTAAGACGTCTACATTAATTGTAGATTTTTAATAACAATTCCCAATGAAGGTACTCCTTGAGTACAAAAGATTTCTACGAATCCCAAATATTACATAGGCGTCAAAGACAAAAGATTTTTTTGAACAATAGATCTTTTACGCCACAAATAATTGCAGCATTTTAATAGAACTCTCTCATCAAGGCCTTACGGCGCTGAATAAACAATGAATACAATCGTTATGACCAACTTTTGAATTATTGTTTTTAAAACTGGACACGTAACAGATGCTTTGTTTAAAGTAGAACACTGGAAACCAGCAGTAAAAGTACCAATTAAAAAGTTTGCTTATATCTAAACGACGTCAGGTGTAATTAGATTGCGCGACTCAATTATTAGAACTGAAATAGAGCAGATTTATTCATTTCCTCACCTTTTATAGAACTCATCGTTGTAGCTCCAGTCTTCTTCATAGGTGTCACCAATTTCTCATTTTTGTATTATGGTAATTAATTATTTATAACGTAAATAAACTACAGCTAAATCTATTTTCTAACATTTTTCTCTAACTGCGAAGTTCTAATCTCTCTTTTTATTCAGACTACGCGTATTTAATTGCGTAGGTGTTTTAAAACGTCACTAATTAACGAAGTAGCCACAATGTTTGCGGTAAATGTCAAGTGAAAGAGTGCAAAACGGAAACAAGGTTGGTACGCTAGCGCGGGAAAACGTGTCAAGGTTACCCTGGCACTGGCATAATGAGACCGCGGCAAGCACTGCAACATAGCCTATACGGCGACACTTATTTCTTTCAAATTTCTTCAAAATAATCCCTTAATACTTCAAGTGTATCCCACCAGCATGAAACTTAAACACGCGCACTACGATCCCTGCTGACGTTAAATCAACATGGGAAAGCGTTTTGCATATGTGTGCGTTACTACATCTTCAAACTATTCCATATTCGAATTACTGACGTGGTTCGCGTATACGGTTGTGCGACACACCATCCCTCGTTAGGGGCGACAGAGAACTGGATGCACCAGCAGAGGCCGCCGCTGGTGAAATTGGCGCAAATTCAACGCATGCGCGTAACATTTGCGATCCGGCGGGAGCCGATCTGACCCGACGCCCCTCGCCTGATAGAAAAATCGAGGACGTATCGTGACGTCAGGACCTCGTACCGCGATCACAATGTGGGTTAATCGGACGTAACAAAACAACATGGAACTTAAAAGAGTCCCCACAGCGTAAGCCTGACAGATTGAACGATACAAATAAAGATACGAAGCGAGGTAAAATAAGCCTCGGCTGTTGTCATTAAAACGAGGCCTTTCTAGCCTAGCGTTATGTATATTGTCGCTTAGCTGACTATTATGTAGAGTTAAGTAAATCTTAGACTTTCTGAAACTTTTATATAAGATGCCTTTTATTGTTGAGACATTTTACAGGACCATTTGACAGCCTTTGTAGTTCTGTACTTTATGTAAAGAATAATTTTAGTATATTTTTTTTATTTGCAGGAATACTGCAAAGGACGAAAAATTATTAAATCCTATACAATTGTTTAATTAATGAGTCGCTTTGTACAGCCTCTTAAAATTACAAGTCAAATTACCTATGATCGCACATGTTCAAAGTGCCTGCAACAATGCTCTAGCAATATATTGCCAGTGAGCTATTGCGACCAAAAAAGTAAACGAATTTTGTCTCCTAACTAAAACTCCTATTTAACTTCATGTATGACAGGTTTACTTTACGTAATACTTATCTCGATCATGATTAGCTTAAGGTGTGAAACTAGCAAATAATCTGAACAAACTTTTATCTTATTAATTAACGAATATTAAGTATCAGTTTTCTTATTTTATCCATACGTTATCTCAATGGTAAGGGCTCAGGTGCGCGGGAAGTTTTCTGACAAGATTTCTAACATTCAGAGCCTGCACACACCTAAAACTAAAATATCGCACAACTGTTTAGTCTTGCTTTGATTCCTATGAACTTATAGGGAGGTGCGCATACTACTCTATTTTAGTTGTACAACTAAACTGTTGAATGGGCTACGAAACAATTGACAATCATTAATCGTACAACAATTGTGCGATAGTTTAGTCAGAGGTGTGCATCCGCTCTAAAATTTCAAGTAATTTAATATTTATAAACGTAAAATATCTCATCTACTGAAACTAAAATTTTACAACGCAATATGGAATAAAAAGTCGTCGCTTTTAGACGAAAAGTTATTTCGGTTTTCGTACGAGTATTTGAGAATTTTTATGTTGTATGTACAAAAGTTTGTTAACACCGCCAGCGATGAAATGTACGGAAAATGGACACAGTTTATTCTATAAAGTTTAGAACGTAAACAACATTTAAAAAAAAAAAAACAATTTAACCCTTAACTTGGCAGAATTTTATTTTTTCGAATATCAAAATAATGTTCATAGCACTTAACCTTGATGACCCAAAGTGTTTAGAAAAAAAAAATTGATGTATCTCTACAGATACACTAACAAGAAAAGGCCAATACAAATTTTAGTACATTTAAGCATTTCTTTAGACATCGTTCTTGTTGAGGATTAGAAGCCTTTAGATTCAAACTCTTATACAATTGTAAAACAGATCCATGAGTAGACCATATTAATAGCCATAGTGGTTATATCCACTGAGTTGTGAGGTATTTTTGATTAAAATTTTGTTTATCTTAAAATTTACATTCAAAATGGAATTTTCTTTATCTAAAGACATTTACTGAGTCATTTATTTTACTTAAATGTAATAAAATTTAATTACAAAAGTCCCAACCTGTAAGGGATCAGATATTTTATAGGTTATTTATTAGGTGCATTGAATGGGAAACGATGTGTGGGTAGAAGCAATAAAGCTATCAGTAATAAAATGTGAGCATTAACCAATGCACAAGTCTTGTATGCGTGCTTCCGAACGAGTTTTACGTACTGGTTTACATCAACAAAATCAATATGTAGAACATTTTATGCACCGTTAGTTATCTTCTATAACTATACATCTATACATATAATAAAATTGGAATGTCTGTTTGTAATATCGAAAGAAAAATTCCAGATTTCGGGAAGATGATGTATTTGCGTTGTTGATAACGAAAATCGCATTTAAGATTGTCTGTCTTTCTGTCCGCAAGCCGAGCTTGTTCCGAATAATCTCCGAAACGTCTGGGCAGATTTTTACCGGACTTTAACAGAAAGGTAGCTGTCATAGACGAGCATATTAAAAGCTACTTTTTTATCTTAATATTGCGTTGACGACATCACGGGCAACAGCTAGTCGATTATCTTATTGAATTTTGCGACGACAACGTCAAGTTGAGGCATTACAATACGAGTATAGGCACACAACTAAAGTTGTTAATTTAGCTGGGAATCATAAAGACCTCCTTAATACAGTGGCGGCGTTAGGCTGGAAGCGGTTAGTCCACTGCCCAGGACGCTCGACAGAGAAGGCAGCAAAATACAGCAATTTACATAGTTCAATATAAGCCTGTTTACAGCAATAGCATGGTAAAATAAAGGTGACATAGAAATGTCTCCCACATCTTTAGAACCACTAACACCCCTTATATTTGAGTCCTATTTTGACAAGCTATTCTGCACTCGTATCATTAGTTATTTTAAAAAATTGTACAACCGTTTGTCCAAACTTTGGTCATCCTATTACACAGTTCTACAGTAGTTTAATAGGTTTCGATTTATTTAAGTCAGCGTAGGTCGGTGTAACAGAAAGCCGCACCGAGGGAAGCCGGTGATAAATCATAGAAAATCCTAACTTAAGGAGAAAATTTTCATCTGACGTCATCTATTTATCTGTTGGCCATGAAAGTTTGTAACCGTAGTATTTATAAGTACGTTATCTACTATTTATTCAACATTAATAATAGAAAATAGATAGTGTTAGTAGTAAAAAAGTATATTAAAGTCGTTAATTGCATTTGGGAGAGTCTTTATCATAGGATATTAATTTTATTACATCAAATATTTAAAAAATAGATTAGGTAGATCCGGATATTGGCAGCTATGACATTTACAAATATGTGTATACTAGCTTTTGCCCGCGACTCCTTCTACATGGTAATAAAAACAAAAGTAATAAGCCTATGTGTTACTCTAAACCACGCTCTACATCTATGCCAAATTTTATCCAGATCCGGTCATCCGATTAGGCTACAAACTTTAACAAACATCCATCCTTCTGAACTTTTGAGTCATATTTCATACTAGTCATACTATTACTAATGTTTTTTTAGAGTTTGTAGCCTTACGAATTTCGATGAAATTTGGCATAGATGTCGACGATAGTCTGAAAGAACACATAGGTTACTCACTTTTGTTTTTTTTTATTATACGCGGACGGAGTCGTGGGCGAAGGCTAGTTTATAATATTACTAAGATTTAAGCGGTCATACATGATATGGTAATAAAATGTATGCGTAAAATACCTACGTAAGTCTCAAGTACGGGACAGTGGCCGATAGGTCCTTATCTTAAGTGCGTATACTGCGTACACAAAATTTACAATGGGCATTTTGTGCTGATGCTTGTTCCACTTGGAGAGTGCGTCTTCTGATTAATGACACTTTACAGGGTGTATTTGTCGATGGACTGAAATAGTTCGCACTCAATGCAGTTGCAATGAATTTAAAGAAGTACATACGTTATTATACCACTTTTTATTTTTGGAACATGCTACGTTTTTTAATGGTTAATAGGATTTCAAGAAATTCATGATCTATTCATCGATATTCATATGTTTTCTTAGAATAAAAGCTTTATAAACCAGACAGATTATTCTAAATTATTTTTTGTCAAGACTTTGTACAGCGAGCAGTTTTTATTTTAATCGCAATGATTTTTATTACGTTATGTTTTGTTTTACTACTTAGGGTGAGTTGCATCGAATCGCCGGTTATCGTAAAAGTTATAGTTATAGTTAATAGGGTTACAAGTGCAAAAACATATTCTCACAGAGGTTTTATGTGTTTTTCGTTTTTACAATGGAAACATTTAAACCTGAATGTCACTAAAGTGTCAAGTTGGTGTCAAGAATGACATTTACGTAAATTAAAATGTTTGGAAATTCATGTTTCGCCGTACATATTTATGTATCATCGCATGGTATTTTATAGTGACATAAACTTTTTGCCCACGGAGATGGAGAAAATGGCAAACTCTTGTGAAAATAAACTAGTTTGGGCCATTATTGAAACTGTATTTACTTTACTACTCAAATATGTAGCAAAAATGAAGCAATAAAATTATACAAATATAAATGCATCTTATTTATTTTCCATATTATAAATTGTCCTCTCAATGCATATTGTAAATTGTCCTTTTATGGAGGACATTTTTTTAAATAAGAGAAAAAAGCGCTGTTGCTATGGCCTTAGACACTCGAAATTTGTCCAAACTGAATGTTTGGCCAAATTTCGAGTTCCATCTTGGAAATCCATTATTTCCGAGCACGCAAGACTTTATTCTTCTGGATTACGTATATGATAATAGTAGAGATTTTCTTTTTCCATTACTTTTCCATTATTTGTACTTTTGAAGATAAGAGCTTGTGACAGTTGACACTACCGAACTGACACTAACCGTAACGCTAACTATAACCGCCCAAAATCGGGCGGTTATGATAAGTGTCAAATATGACGTCATTTTGACCAGCGCAAAACTGGTGTAGCGAATATCATGAACATCCGAAGACGTAACAATCGGGAATGTGCTGGTTAAGGTTTATAGTTAGCTAATGTAACTCACCCTTAGTAAATTTTAAGGTTATTCCAAATATTACCGTTACAAATAATTTTAACTTTAACGGTAACCGGCGATATGGTGCAACTCACCCTTAAAGTTTTAAAATACAGTAGATAATCTAAATTAATTTAATAAAATCGATCTCTTATTACACTGACATTGTATGTAAGTCCCCTTACTAGTAAAGAGGATATTGAAGCATCCGCACTCGAGTCAACTGCGCAATGGCTGACTTCACAACTCGATATCTTTATGAATTAAATTATAATATTAACTAGCTGTTCCCATGCGACTTCAACCGCATAATCGCTTCATTTTATTGTTCAAATTTGTCAACTTATCAATTGCAAATGTCAAAATGTCATGACTTGATGTCAAACCATGGCAACCTTTCTTCCTTGATGGTGGCAACAACTTATGGTCTCTTTCCCACATTAGGGTTTTTATCCAAAATATTTACCCGCTAAGTTTAACAGCGTGATAATATATAGCCTAAAGCGTGACGTAAGTGTAGGGCTTTTTATTAAAAAATGAATAATTCAAAAATATGCTGTAATTGCTCACATGTTAGGCAACAAAGAAGTGTGTGTTTACGCTTTATTATAATAGTATAGATGAAGTTGTGCTCAGGTAAAGTTGAGAATAGTGCATAAGCTACTTACTTAATAAATAATAATAAATAAAATACTTTTTTAGATATCAAGAACGATCGCAGACAAAAGTATAATAAAATATTATGTTTCAATACTTATGAAAGTTAAATAAAAATACTGAATTTCCCTTCTATTCGTTAAGAACTAAACTATATCAGTTTATTACTTTACTGTTTCGATCACATTTTAAGTTCGAGTTAATTGCGTTCTCAGTGCAACTTGACACTTAGACCGGACTACCCGCAGAGTTAAGTTTCTAGCGCCGAATCAATTTGGAGTCGACTCAGCGTGCTCTTCCTGGTAAAACTTTGTAAAGTTGAATGTAATAGTTACGTTTATTATAACGAAATAATTTTGTAGTGTTACTATATCATCTTACTTCAATGTATTCAAGTAGAAAAAGGTCTTTGACAACAAATATTTGCGATATTGTGGTTCTATTCACCTTGCTTGTGTCTAAACAACTAAAGATTGTGTAGGACGACAGTATGGTTTCAAAACATACTATATTATGACTGAGTAGGCTATATTTATAACTATATTTTTTTTAATCAGCACGGACGAACTCGCGAACTACAGCTAGATATTAAAAAACTTTTTTGTAACCGTACTTTTATCCGCATGTCAAGGTAGGCGCGTGTCCGTAAGTTAGTTTAAGGGATAATAAAGTTGTCGATAACAACCCTTATTATAAGGTTTCAGAATGGCATTGTTTACATAATTATTTAAAAGCTTTACTGACCCACGTTAAACAAAGTTTTGTCGATTAGTAATTTGTTGTGTCCGAGTTTACTTTGGACACAACAATTTACTTATTTTGTAGATGTGGCCCCAAAATAACTTAAAAAATTATTAAATAGCATTCGTTACGAATATTTTTTTTACAATCGTTGTTCGTTTTTATTTATTTAATGCGAGTTAATAACCCGTTAGATAACTTCGAATCTAGTTCGTAATCTTCATAACAATAATAAGCTTATAACGTACTAAAGATATCGAAATAACAGCTTCAGTGCACTTAATTTAATCTTTGACAAATACGTCACGCCGGTCAGACTAACGTCAGAATAATCCTCATCCTCTTACTGTCCCAAGACCTGAGCGAAATGCGATGAGATTTAAAATAATTACTAAACGAAGAGTCATTCGATTCTATTATAAACAGAACTTAGACAATTTGTAATAATGATATTTACAAGTCCTCTTGTCATAGTACAATATGAATTAAAAAATCATCTTACTGAGTACATCATCAACACGAAGTTATTTACATAAACTGTAACAATAATTCATGTAAGTTAAAATAACTTTTGATTAACTTTACAAACGAATCTCAGAATCTGGGATATACAAAACAAGACATCGTTCAATACTACATCAAAATACGGTACCTAAAATTATTTGTTGTTCATAGATTTTATTTAGTTTAATCAGATAATCAATCAGGTACATAAGAAATTTGTCAAAGAAATAATGAATGACCATCAATAAATCTACGCATAAATGACATTGAATAAGGACGTGGTAACTTTTATTTTATAGTCTTGCGAAACATTCTTGCTAGAGATGGGGATGTATTATGAGATCGTTCGATACACCGAGCAGATCAACGTCAGTCATCATGAATTCATATAAATTGGATAATGTCCGGAGAGCCGGCCGCGCGACGCCTGCGCCGGACGTCACCAATCTGAACGTTCCCGCAAGTGCCGATAAATGCCCGGTGTAATGTACCGTTTAATCCTATAATGATCCGTTTCCGAAACCGAAAACTTGTTTGGTTTCCACGACGGTATAGTAAGAACTTAAGTAATATCCTTTGCGTTAATGTTAAGCCAAATTTGTCTTACGTAGGTCATCTAAATGTCAAAGTAAAATTGAACGACCTGACTAATCTTGATCTTACGTTTTATTTTTTTTTAATATTAATTATCTTATTTTAAATTACTATTACTTATATTTCTGTATATATGAATATCTACTGAATGATTTTAAAGCAAAACTACAACTGATTACATGCTCTGTATTCATTTAAAATTATACCAAAGGTAACTTGAACATTGAAGTAACTGGGCTATTTTTATTATGACGAAATCGACAATATCGCTGTAGCATACGAGTATATGGCTTTTGACAGGCATCATATTACCGAGCCTATTCAGAAAGGAAGTTTAACGTTTGACTGGCCAAAGAATATCGGCTTTTACTTTTAATATCGTCTTGCGTACTCATACGTAAAATATGTACGTTGTACCGTAGCAAAGATAACAGCTCACCGAGCTTTGCTCGCTTCATTGAGTTAAAAGGAAAAGTTTCGACCTACGCTATCACTAAAGATAAATCAACGTAAGTTTATGCTTATATTGTTTCTTATATTATTAACTGTTTTATTTATGTTTGTTTATGATCTTAGGTTTGGCTCCGGGGTTTGAGCACTTGACTTGTAATCTACAGGTCTTGGGTTCGAATTCCACCATATACCAATGTGATTTTCGTTTTTTCGAATTTCATATGTACATAATTTACCCGACGTTCTTATGGTGAAGGAAACATCATGATGCAATATGCATATCAGCGTCGAAATTCAAATGTATTGATGTTGATTATGGCCAGCCACCCCTTTTAAGGGTATTCTCCAAGCCCCTCGGCGATGATGAGATGAGGTGAGATGATGATGATGATGATGATTGTAATCTTTCTTTCTTAATTTCAATAAACTTAACTTACGATCGCTTCAAACCTTATCTTCCGATTATTTTTTTAAATCAAACGTTGTTATGAATGTTCTGAATGATAACTAATTGAATTGTATGGTTCCATGCCATTGGAATGAAAGGATCAAAATCTTTAGTTCCCACGGCCATTGGCGTGTGCAATGCGTAATGCACGCTTCCGCAATTAGTGATGGGGTTGCATTCGCAGTTCTCACTACCAGTACGTCATTGTTACTCTCCCCTTTTAAACAAAACTTCACAGACAGAAGTCGAGGGTTATTCTTGATTGTATATTAGGTAAGGTTATAATATTGACGTTAAATTATCACTTCTCTATAAGGTGTCTTTTATGTGTGTTAAGTTTGAAATTAAATGTCTCGATTTTTCTTCAGATTTGTTTGAAGTAGATGTACAATATATGAATAGTTAAAAAGCTTAAAATTTTAGGCCGTTTTTAGTTTTACTTTCTTGGTCCTAAACTGTTTTATTAAGTGCTTTTAAAGATTTTTAATAAAATTGATGAACGTTACTCTGACGTATAACATGAGATCAATTAATATTAAAACTAGCTTTCGCCCATGACAACGTCCGAGTGGAATTAAAAAAACAAAACTGAGTAGCCTATATGTTCTTCCAGATTATCCTCTACGTCTATGCCAAATTTTATCGAAATCCGTTCAGCCTTTTAGGCTACAAACTCTAACAAACATCCATCCATCCATCTAAGCTTTCGCATTTATAATATTAGTATCATATGATTATATTAAAATTCTGTTCGCGTCCGAATCCCGTCGTAAGAACGGTGACTGGAGAGCCTTAGTCATTACCCAATTTAATTCTTTTGGCATCTGTTTGTTGCCAGGTCGTAATCAAAAATATTCTCTTTAAATAACTCTTAAAACTAGTACTTGTTTTCGTACAAATGTCCACAATTATACAGATTTTTTATAATTTTTAATAATTTAATATAGACCTAGGTTTTCGATGGATCGATTACAAAAATGTTTTCTTCGCATGTTTTTTATGTCTGATTAATTTTATTTGGAGGAAATATTAAAAGCGAAAGAAAGAAGATTCCAAGCTATCGGATTACAAGAAACTTTCTTATCGCTGTAACACTAATGCGATCCGTCGACCAATTAGTGAGGCGAATTAAGATTTTTTTTTGTTTCTATTGTAAATCTCAAGTTTTAAAAATTGCCCCGTCAGCTTCGGTTTCGGGACAATTTCTCCACTCATTATCTAATTTGAAAGAAATTTAATGGCACAATGACTGGCTGGTAATTTCATTACCACCCACGGCTTAGCGGCGGTGTCTCACAGTGGTAGTCCACCAACCTACCATAACAATAGTTTATTGTACGCATTGAAAATCAGAACAAAAATAACGTAGTAGTTTCTCACACTTAATTTAAGATCAAACCAAGGTTGAAAGCGTAATTAATAATGTAGCAACATTAAAGTAATTATAAAGAGTAAATATTTATATTTAAATTACCTATTTCAATATACAACATGCATCTTACATTAACCAAGTAAGTTGTGTAGACTGGCGATTTAAGAAAAAAAAATGTTGATTCACATTAAAATAAGGTAAACAAATATGAATTAATATCTTTCAAAGTTATAGACAACAATTACGTGAGCCATTGACACGGGTGTCGCTGCCGAGGTGCAACAGGCGCACGCGCAGGTAAGCGCAACAGGTTGGATAGAGACAGCACGATCGGAGTTCTCGCTCACAGCACGTGGTGGGGCAGGTCTGAGTCGCGGGCGTATGTTTGCTATCTGTGTTACATTTTTCTTTAGTTTAGAATCGTATTCGCTCGTGAAAGGAGTGTGTCGAGTTCCAGTAGACTTTGATTGCTTAGTGATTGTGGTGTTTCGATATAAAAACAGATGAGTGTCGAGGTGCTAGGCTTACGACATTCTCGGAGGCGCTTTCGCGCCAGCTGGATCTGTTATGGGTGGTCGTAGGATGATAAAAGCTGCAGCGGTGCTGATAGCTTTAGGCTACAGCAGTTTGTTAGTTTACCAAGGCGGGGTAACTTTCAACTTCCAAGAAAATCGACAGGGGTCCGTGCAAGTGTCTGATTTATCGATCGAGCCCGTTACAAAAACAAATATCTATGACAGTGTAGTTAATAAGAATATAAGTTTAAATGACATTTTTATAAGTGTGAAAACAACAAAACATTATCAACATACGAGATTGCCAATTATTTTGAAAACATGGTTCCAGTTAGCCAGAGATCAGGTAATTTCATTTTTAAAGCTGATATAGTTCATATTCATTTTTAACATTTAGGGTATATTAATCAACTTCTATAAAAAAATCACTTGAATTTCCATAAAAAGATAGTAGTTACACATATACATATTTGTATTTAATGACTTTTTAAGATGGATAACACTTATGTGAAAGCTGATAACATCCTATATCCTTATTAAACATATATTTATTTACTTAACATTTGCAAGAAATACTTAGCCATTAATCAAATAACAAATAAAGCATTAACAACCTGCTAATTAGACTAAGCACAAGTTGGCGTATTTGGATTGTCTAAAGTTCATAAACGTTGAATAAACAGAGAATTTACTTTGATAATTATATGTTGTTTATACGTATTTGGGATCTTTTCTTAGTAAAGATACAAAGATGATTGCTAGACAAAATATTTATCTTTATTTCCTAGTGATATTCCAAGAAGAAATTAGGTAAAAGCATAGAAATGGAACTAGATTAAAGGAAAATGGATCATCATAGAAGGAGACTTAATTTGTAAGTCTATTAAGTAGAAACATTCAGATTTAACTGAGGTATATACAAAGTTCTCATTTGTTAATAAGGGGTAAGCAACAGTAATTGTGTATGCATCGTAAAATACGAGCAATGTATCTTGTTTTATTGTTACTTTATCAATTTCAAACAAATTTTAAATTTACGAAACATGTATTAAAAAAAGCAAATAAAATAATTAAAAATTACGAAATAAGATTTTATAATGCCACATTCTATTAAGAATTGTTGCTAAGACAGGCATTTTAAGGTCAAAACATTACAAAACCGGAACATCTTAATATTCTTTCTTTATCGACGACAATGATGTCCACAGCTGCAACACGAAGCTGATAAACCAGTTTGTTTATCGTCAACCGTTCCCCATCTATCTGCCGCCAGCATCTGCTTGTAACGTTATTTTCTCGCAAATTAAAAACAAAACTTGATCACCATGATAGATCTTTTAAAGGAAACGAGAACGACATTGTTCAAAACTTGTTTAAACAATTAAAACGTTTTTATTAAAAATGACAACATTTCCATCGTATGTTAGAGACATATTGTTCTTTACGTTTTTTTCTTTTCAATGTACATTAATTACATTTTAAAAGTCGAAAGACTCCAGTTAGAATACCACGGGCACTGGAAATAAGATGTTTTTGTCACAATAATTCATCACTAACAATATAATTTTCAAGTCTGGTAATAAAATTCATAACTTTTTATCACGTTCAGACTCCAAAAATCAATTTTCTCAATTAACGTATGGAATTAATTAGACAACATAAAAACACATTAAAAACCAACAAACGTATAAAACCAATAAGAATATACATATGCCATTATAAAAACAAATACCCCTTTTGTAAAGTTTACATATATTGCAAGTAGTTTAACCACGCATTAAGTGAAACCTACCGCGCTATAGAAAAGCAAACAATGAGGAACGGTCCGAGGCCAGTCGTGCTGCGCCCATTGCCTTGCGTTTCCTGAATCTGGAGCGTGCATAATCGACCGTTAATCCTGCTCGAAGGACCAACATAAATAACTATTGTGCGCGAGCCCTGCGCTTGCGCAGCGCGTGGCCCAAAGGCGCGCGCCCGACACGTGACTTGATTTTATTCTTTCCCTATAGTATTTTTTGTATTGCATTCCATTGTCTAGTAGAATTTTATTTATTTCGATTGTTCTATTTTAATGAAAATACGTGGGATAAATAATACATGTGTTTAGGATAATATTACCTTAAGTAATAAAGCAAAAATATTATGAATTTGTGTTATCTACCAATAAAAACCTTTACTTTAATATTCCACGCTTATATCAGCTTATTATTAGTTATTAGATATCTATCAATCTGTAGATTTTTTTTTATAATAATAGAGGTTTTACTGAACTGGGTATCAAATTATTTTTTCTTTTACAAAACTTAAAAAAATAATGAAGTCTGTTATCATCTACATAACTTTCTTAATTCAGCGCTGGTCAATCTGGCGTAGACTAACATTAAATATCATTACTTATAATAAGAACGCATAGTATTACTAATAACTCTCATATTAACAATGGTAATAAGAGAATGTAATCCTGTTTTGTCTCCGCGTTATCTTAATTAAACTTTAACATAAGCGACTCAGGTGCGCCGAATGTTTACTAACGAAGCTCACCCTTAACTGGAAGAGATAACATTTGTTTTAATAATGATAATTGCGTCGAACCAGACGCGGTCGGTAACAACGCATTTGCTCTGTGAGTGAACATGTGTACCGTTATATACGAAACCACTAAAAGGGAAAAAGTAATAAATAGCTAACTAGTAATCAATAGCAGTTTCAACATATTTCGTATACTGGAGTGCACTCGCTATGTCTTATTTGTAAAATTAGCACAAGATAATACAGAAATATAAATTCTATCTATCCTAATTCCTTTTTCATCCATAGAACATATATTTTTAAACAATTGTTTTATTTGTTTTAGACATGGTTCTTTACGGACACAGACAATCGCCAACTTCAAGACCAAACTAGTAAGTTAAAATTTTAAATTTATTGTTGCTATATAACTTTTACGTTAAATGAAAACTAGCAGTTCAAATGGAAATCAACTTTATTTATTAGGCTTTAAAGTCTAAAATAAGTAACCAAAAGACATTGGCACGACGTTGTTTTGCAACGAGAGCTTCTTAAAACTTTTGAAAAATACTTAAATCACATTTATTCGCTTCCATTGGAGTTCCACAACTTGTGAGAGAGCATTTTTCACATCTTTATTTTTGTTTTCAGACGGTCACATGGTTAACACAAATTGCTCAGCGTCGCATCAACGCAAACATCTCTGTTGCAAAATGTCTGTTGAATACGATCATTTTCTGGAAAGCGGTAAAAAGTAAGTATACGCGCTATATTTAGTAGCTATCTTAATTATAAAGATATCGGAACAAGTGACAACCCTTAGGAGATCTCTATTCGGCAAGAAGAATAACTGAGCATATGTGGTGTGTGTTTTGCCTCGTTAGTTAGTTGAAGAAGGTTATTCCTTTGCGAGTCTTATTCCCACCAACACTTTGAATAGAAGTGACTTACTATTTTTCCGAACATTTATGAGTAACACTCGCATTCCACTTCAAAAAACTCAACACTTAATACAGAAAACATCACCAATAGTATCACCACATTCAACTCAGTCAACTTTTCGCTACAGATCTGAAAGCTTAAAGCTTATTTAGCCTGGAGCATTAACTTAAAGTGTATAATTATGACATGACAATATTCGGCGCCCGTGATAAATTATATGCTGTCTCGTTATATAGTCCATCAAAAATGTATTTCCCAGCAATTATAAGGCAATCAAAGCGTGGCCTGTTAAAGCTCTGATACGATTCATGTTATTAATCAGCTCTGTAATTATAGCCGACGTTCATTGCTATGTTGCAATTAACAGGCGCTACAGATGAAAACGTGAACTTATGTGTCTAAATTAATCAGAGGATAAATCTTGTAGTGAAATTGGAACGTCTAATTTTGTCAACTCTATGCGAATGAAACGGCTTTCAAATGATTCGAGATCAAAATTTTAAACAGAAATTCTCTAATTTTTTTTTTTGTCTTTACATTAAGAAAAAATATTAAAGTAATTTATCTGTGGTAGAATATAAAAACAAATATTAATTTGACTATCTTGACATTCTTCGAAACAAACAACAGAATTTATTTCAAATATTTCCTTTGAGAGTTTTGTTCTACCTGAAACAAGAGCCTCTCAACTTCTGTTTTGAGAAGTTTGAATAAATAAGAAAATGTGTGTAATTGTTTGACAAAGGTAAAACCGTATCGAAGGGTTGCTTTTGACGTGCTCAATTTTGTACGTTATTTTTCAGATAACTTTTATATAATAAGGAAATATTTTCTCGGAAGTAGCTTTAAAATACCATGTATTTTTACCGCACTTTTGTAACTCAAATTTAATACATCACGCTTTCTTATTGAAATGGTAGATTCGAATGACATTTTTATACATTTTTTTAAAACATCTTATGATTTTAGAATGTTAATAAAAGGTCGAATATCAAAACGCATTTTTTAAATTAGCACTTACACATTCAAGGACACATAGTCAAGTAAAGTAAATTTGAAATTTAAAATAAATAACAATATTATCTCGGTGTAAGTACAAAACCTCCCTTACGAAAACATCGGTCGGTGGTCAAAGTAAAGCGTGAATATTCTACGCCCGAAATAATATTGAATTTCCTCTTCAAAAACCATTAACGGATGTTGTGTTTATCTAAAACGAACAAATATAAAAAGCCTTAAGCAATCACTGTATTGAATCCTAGTCGTTAACTGAATTTAATAGTCGATATTAAAAAACATCTCATAAATGATTAGAGAAGTGTACTCATTTTATTAAATACTAGCTGTTCCCGTGCGGCTTCATCCCCACGAAATTATGAAAATTATATTTTATTGTTTACATTTGTCAAATTATCAATAGCAAATGTCAAAATGACATGACATGACAAACCTTAGCAATCTTACTTTCTTGATGTTGTCAGCAACTTATAGTTTCTTTTCCACATGATGGTTTTTTTTCCAATTTATTTACCCCCTAAGTTTAATAGCGTGAAAATTTATAGCGTTAAGCGTGACGTAAGTGTAGAACTTTTTATTAAAAAAAGAATTGTTCAAAAATATGCTGTAATTGCAGACATCTTACGTCACAAAGTAGTGTGTTTTTACGCTTAATTTTATTAGTTTAGATAAAATAAATAATTTGTAATAACAAAATCTACTAAGTCATAATAAAAATTTAATGTTACTATTGGATTTTATGTTAAGAAAATCGCTTGATCAAAGATTTTGTGAAGAACATTTTTAGGTAAATTTTAATAAAAGTTTATGGATTTTATTTTCAAGGGACGATCATTTTACGAGGGTTCTGTCGGCGTGAAAGGGTATTCGTTTATATATTAAGCTATATGCAGGATAGGGTAACATTACTCGCATTAATCCTCATTCGCTTTATACATGATCTCAGCAAACTTGGCTTCTAAATTATGTTACAAAGCATTTATTCTTTTCGACTTTTTTAAAAGGCACAATTAACATGCACATGTTTTTATAGTGGTTGAATGCGCTAGTAGTAATAGTAGTAGCAGTAGTAGTAAAAGTCAATAAACTCTTATACCTACATGAAATTTTCATCAGATCATATAAACCATCATTAACAACTATGTACTCCTTTTTCATACATCTATCAGCCGTCATATCTGACTCCACTCCAATCCATACTTTTCTCGGTCTTCCTCTACCTTTATAGTCATCACATAAACCGAAAAGTTAACGATAAAATCATAAATAAATTAATACCACCTTTTTTAACTATGCAATTGTATTAGAAATTCATAATGAAATACTTAAGAGCCTTTAAGACAGAGTAACCCAACCACAGTATTACAGCTTCGGTTTCTTTAAATTGCATATCCGATATTCGGTAATTCGATATAAGTTATGATTTAGCGGGTACGTAATTTGTCGTGCGCCATGTTGCGAAATGCGGTATCGAGTTGCGCGCGCGCAGCTCCTGTTATTTGTGTCGAAGGTAATGCTGGCAAATTATACAGCGTCGATAATTATTTTGCTACACCTGGAGCAATCATTTCGCACACTAACATAACTGCAACTAAGTAAATAATAGCGTTGGCTGTGTGTAAAAGTATTATGTATATGTATACTATTATAATAAAGCGTAAACACACTACTTTGTGGCGTAGGATGTCAGCAATCACAGCATATTTTTGAATAATTCTTTCTTTAATAAAAAGCCCTAAATTTACGTCACACTTTAGGCTATATATTTTCACGCTGTTAAACTTAGGGGATAAATATTATTAAAAAAAAACTTTCATTTGGGAAACAGACCTTTAAGAACAAGCTGCCAACATTAAAGAAGCAATGATACTATAGTAACCGTAACTTTGACATTTGCAATTGTGAATTTGGTAAATGTAAACAAAAAAATAAAGTTTTTATAATTTCCTGCGGATAAAGCCGCATGGGAACACCTAATTTTATAGTCAGCAAATAATATTCTTAGTATTTACAATGACAATGTAATAAGGTAACCAAATTTCTTAAACTCACTTTCCTCTGCCGTAATAATTGTTAAATATCGTCGTATCTATTCTTCCATAGACATTAAGAGGAATGATAAAGTTTTCATACATGTATATCAAAAATGGAAACACTACAACAGTACAACAGTACGTTTTTCTACGTTACAATCATTATTGTTATTCCAACAGATGGTTCTGTCACTTTGATGATGACAATTACGTGAACGTCCCTCGTCTGGTCAGCATCCTCCAGAAGTACAACCATCAAGAGGACTGGTATTTAGGAAGAACTTCGGTGTATGAACCTGTTAAAATATACAAAAAACCGACAAATAAGGTAACAAAATTTTACACAAGGTTTATTTTACCAGTTATTTCGACTATTTAATATTTATTTCTGAAATGCTCTAGTGAATTGAATTAGTGTAATGCAAATAAAAATCATTGACCCCGTTGCTGAAACCGGAGAATCTGATAGCAATCTGTGACATTGTTAAAAACCGGGGAAATAGTCAGTTGTTTTTGTCACCAATCACTATGGGATTTTATTTAAAAGCCGTGTCGTGTCTGTCCTGATAAACTATGTTACAAATACGCGAAAACTTTACATTTCCATCATTTTTAATTTCTTCTTAAACCCCAAATTTATAATCTGGTTAATTTCTTCTTTAAAATTACGAATGGATATTAAATATTTTAACATCAACCCGTTGTATTGCTTGAAAGCAAAAACTACATGTAATTAAAAAAAACTATACCTTGCAATTAAATATAGAGTTTCTTTTTGTTCCAGTTGATGTTTTCATTCTGGTTTGCGACCGGCGGAGCTGGATTCTGCATAAGTCGGAGCTTAGCATTAAAAATGTTACCTGTTGCGAGGTAAACACTGTTGTTAATATTTGCTTTGAAACACATCATTTGCTTGAAAACTTAACATACGATGTAACCTGCTCTTAAAGAAATCTGAAATATTGTTATATTCTTACTAATATCCTTGTTAGAAATACTTGTTATAAATCGTAGAGAACTAATACGATCCATATGAGAAAACTTCACTAGTGATTATAAGGGGATAGCCTCTAGCTATTGGAATTTTCAGTGCCTTTTTTCCATACTTACTCGTATTTTATTGGTTAAAATATTTTTTATTTCCGTGGCCATTCCAACTTTGATAAGTTTACTATGTTCATTTTAATAAAATCTAGAACAAGGATTAAAGTTGGGATTATATTCGAATGTAAGCGTATTACTGATGATTAAATTGCGCTAATTCGTTTGTCTGATTGTTTAAATTATATATCAGATTATTTAATATGTTTCATTTCAGTGGCGGGAAATTCATAAGCATATGTGAGGGTATCCGGTTACCTGATGATGTCTCTATGGGATTTATCATCGGTAAGAATCGCCAGCAAAATGTTACGATTTTTTTTAATATTACTTTTAAACAATTGTAATTTAAATTTGATGTTCACTTGTTTTAGAGCACATGATGAAAAAGAATTTAACTCTTGTGCCGGAATTTCATTCGCATTTAGAACAAATGAAACTCTTAGTACCAGAGACGTTCCGGAATCAAATAAGCTTTAGTTACGCGAAGGCTAAAGATGAATGGAACGTAGTCAATGTGCCGGGATTTGATACGAGATACGATCCCACTAGGTAAGTCTTTGATTAATTAGTACCAGTATATTCTAGAAATTTACATGTTTGAAGAATATTTAGATATCCATTCTAAGTGCAAGAGATTAAAACATGAGGGATACAAAGAAAATCTTTTCCTTACACGTGTTTTTTATTAAGGGTACCAAATAATGACCACATTTTAGTGCCTAATTTCGATTTATATTTTAACTTTTGTTAATCTTAATTCTTAAAGAATTAATTCCTATAAACCATTGCTAAGTTAGGTCCGTATTTCAAAACTTTAATTCCCTCAAGGATTTAAAAGAGCAAATTCTGCAGTGAAGTTGCGGAAGATAAAGGAATTCAACGAATAACCGTTTATTGTTGCAGGTTCCTCTCGCTGCATTGTTTTCTCTTCCCCCATTTTAAATTCTGCCCGAGATAAGATGGTAGTACAAAGCACCACTCCTCCAATGAAATGTGTTACTTCCATCTATAATTTGAGGTTATAAACAAGTATTTATTAATTAGTGCAATAACTTTAAGTGCTTTAGCTGTTTCTTTAGTACACAATATAAAACATTGTGATATTGTTTTTTCTACTAACTATAGCTTTATAAAGACAGTAACACACAACACTGATAACTATAAAATGTATTTACTATTTTTTGTGTAATATCTGTGATATTAGATGTTATTTAATTGTAGATATAGTTAATTATTGATATAGGTAGCATTGGTAATGTTGCGTTTTATTCACTCTCAGTCAGAAATGTTATGACTTTGTTTATGTTGTTTATAAAATAAACATTTTTAATTAATTCAATAGTTGTTTGATTTTATTTATTTGCGATATAATTTAAGCCTTTCAAGTATGAACTAAATTAAACTCATCACCAGCTCACTATACGTCCCCACCGAGGGGCTCGGAGCCTACCCTAAAGTTAGGGTGACTAGGCCATAGTCAACCACGCTGGCCAAGTGCGGGTTGGTTGACTTCACACATATCTTTGAATTTCTTCGCTGATATGTGCAGGTTGCATCACGATGTTTTCCTTCACCGTATGAACGTCGGGTAAATTATGTACATGTGAAAATTCGAATAATCGAAAATCACATTGGTACATGGCGGTGTGATTCAAACCCAAGACCTGTAGATTACAAGCTCTATTAAATTAATCTAAATAATCTTAATATTAACGTGATAGTCTCGATGAATAAAGACTACCTCTACATTTCTAAATATATGCCAAATTTGATCTAGACCCATTCAGCAGTTTAGGTTTAAAACTAAAAAATGAACTCTAAAGGTAGACTCATTATTTTAACTTATACTTTTGTATTTTTTTTTAAATTCACGCGGTCGAAAGCTAGTTTTATAAAAATTGCGTAAAATCATACAAAATTTGTAAACTGTTACTTAGAATCTTATGTGAGCTATGTTTACATCTCAAGTCAGTTATGTAGTTCGATAACATCTTGATTGGTCAATTGATGTGTGTGGAATGTTGCGAATCGTCACCGCTTGGGCCCGTCAGAGCGTCAACTAACGCGGCAACCGCTGATACCACATTCTTGGAATGTAGGGTTATTGTCCTCACGATCAGGATTAAATGATGCTATTCATATGCGTAAAATAAATAAATACAAAATGCCATTTATTACATGCCATTTAAAGTTTACAAAAATATGAGTAAAAAACTATCTATACTATTATAATAAAGCGTAAACACACACTTCCTTGTTGCCTAAGATGTCAGCAATTATTGAATAAATCTTTTTGTAATAAAAAGCCTTACATTTACTTCACGCTTTAGGCTATATATTTTTCACGTTTTAATATTTTGGATAAAAACCCTAATGTGGGAAAGAGATCATAAGTTGCTGCCAACATCAAGAAAGTAAAAATGCCATAGTAAGGTAATTGGTATTTTGATATTTGCAATTGATTATTTTACACATGTAAACAATAAAATAGCATTTTCATAAGTTTATGCGGATGAAGTCGCAGGGGAACAGCTAGTTTGTTATATATTGCCAGTATCTAGTATCGCACAATAATTTAAAATTTAAAGTTATTAAGCACCTGATATAACCATACTACACGATAAATTAATTTCCGTAAGCTTAATAAGAGAGATTTGAATATAAACATTATTTTCTTAAATTTATCTCGTTTTGCATTCTGAATTTTACACAATTCCTTTCATACTGTTAATAAAATTTACAATACCCAGCTTGTTAAGATTCAAATCTGATAAAGAAATGGTAATTTATCATTCACTAAAGTGCATCAAACTTTAAAATAACCTTAACTTAGTGGAGTTAAACAAACGAAAACAAGCTTTCAAAGTTCTTACGGAAGCCTTCGTGATCGAGAAAAGATCGATTAATCGAACTGGTTAACTTAATGGTTCCATATAAACATAATTAAGGTTTCAAAGAGCGCCGTCTCCCAGCCATTAGTTTGAGTATGACACTCGATTTAATAGACCGCCATTACAACCAAAGTAGGTACCGCCTTAACTTCCTTAGTAACTAGTTTCTTTTTAAACACACTTTGTTTATTACGGAAAACTGTTTAACTAACCATCTGGAGACTCCGGAAGTCTATTTTAATTGTTATAAGTTTTATTATGTAAGAATTAAGAACGTAGTCAATATTTTGTCACAGAATTGTCTGTTTTCTTTGAATTTCTTTAAAAGATTATTTTATGACTAAATACCGTAGCTAAAACGTTTAAAAACTAGACGCTTTACTTTTAAAATAAATAATAAAGTGTGTACAGATTATATTAATATCAGCTTTATCCGTCAGGACTCCGTCCGCGTGGAATTAAAAAAAAAAACAAAAGTGAGTTGCCTGTGTTCGTCCAGACTATCCTCTACGTCTATGCCAAATTTAATCGAAATCCGTTCAGCTGTTTTGGCTACAAACTCTAACATTCTCAACACTCTAAACATCCATCTAAACTTTCGCATTTATAATATTAGTAAGATGTACAAAAGCGAAAATTAATTAAGAACGGCTCAACTCACGCTTTTATCCCCTGGTGGCACCGACTAGTTTCGGACCCTTCGGGGATCCTTGATCATGATCATCCAAGATGTACATACATATGTAGATTTAAGATTGTGTTTGACACACCCTCGCGATGCAGGTGTTTTCATTTAGAACATTTTTTTACCAATCCAATTACGTGGAGTGACTTTGCATTGGGATAATAATCGATTTAAGGATAGCTGACCAGAGACAGGTGTTCCGAATGAATTGGAGGGACCCGCCGCCGCGGCACAAATCAACCGTGTCAATCACTTTAATTAATCACAGTAAGCTACCCTGACGCACATTTTACGCTTTGAAAATCAGCTATAAGTTTACGGTCAAACTTGGTCTATGTACGAAATTGGAAAAATAGATTTTATCACCTTACATTAAAGTCTTTTATTCAGTGAAGCTTAATGTATACCGCGGTAGTATGTTTTGTTTGGGTTTAGAGACCTTTATCGGACGAAATTACTTGATATTTGTCATTTAGGCTGTTATCGTATATCACAGGAACGCTTAATGGGATATGAACATTTGATACTGCCTTAATAAGATTTTATAAGACACATTAAGTGTGTATTACAATCTAGCAGTGCAGCTTTAAAGTCCTTATTGAGATTGTGGTTTAAAATTTCACGAAATAAATTCTAAATCCTATACCAACATATAAATAGTAAGAGGAGAACTTATAGAAGCCATTTATGGTTTGAAATCAGGTTTCTAGTTGGAAAGATACTAAATTGTTAAGACGTGTTCGGATAAAATTACATAAAGACGCCGCTAAATACGTTCTTTCCATACCTAAAATGTAATGTAAAAGATTTTAAAACGCAGTTCTTTGTTTTTCATTTTAAAACTGAACTCCTAAAGCAATGTTTTACGTTGACCAAACTATTTTGGTATATAAAAAATGATTATCACATTTTAGACCAAGCAACATTGTACACGCAATATCCGGACACCTGTACAACTAACGCAATTTAATTTATATCATGAACGATCATTAGATCTCAAAGTTATAAATATTTCCTAACTTTATACTTTATAAATGTCAGTTGAAGTAGACCAGTAACTTTGATCAAATTGTGAATCAAAATATAACTTAACCAAAGGAAATTGCATCGCGTTATAACATTAATAATAATTAAGAAATTGGGTATGACAAAGTAGTTTTCATTAGTCAAGTGCAAGCTGCAACCACGTCAAAGCCTTCTGAAGATGGAGGCGACGACGCGGCACGTAGGTGAGAAATTCGCTTAATTATCGCCTTTGAACGACGAAATTCTATTTCGTGGCGGTAATTTGATGAAATTGAGTGCATTTTATAGCAACAAAATTCGCAAAACATTAATAAAAATATTGTTCCGAAGATCATAAAATTTTTAAAATTGGTAAAGTTGAAAAGATAATTGAAAATTGCTAGAAAATCACGACGGAATATTCAAGATCTGATAAGAGATTTTTATAATAAAAACGTTAAATTGCACTCGCCAATATAAGCACAAAGATACGAATAAAAATTGAATAAACCATGATTGTAGGTACCGTATAATCGGCTGCTGTGAAGCGCGTAATAACTAACTCATCTTCGAGGACCGTCAAACCGGTCTGGTGTCAATTAAGACCTTATTGGAATCAGTCCTGTATTGGGAGGACATAATAAACGTATAACAAGAATATGTCATGAGTTCTTATTTTTATTTAAGACCTGTTTTTAATAAGACATGATTATAACATAAAAAGAAAACAAATGCAATTCAGTTTTAATTTTTAATGCTTAAAATGAATTATTTTTTTAATAAATCAGCTAAAAATATCGTGTCATCAGTCAAAAAATATGTATTCAGAGTATACGAATATAATTGCAAGTTTTGGCAGTAAATCAAGCTGTTTTATTACATTTTTAGATTTAGGTTAAAGCCGCCATATTTATAATAATTATTTAAGCGTCCCTAATATTAAGATCTCCGATTACTACGTGATGTCTCATTTTATTGTTTGTAACTTGCCAACACATCTGTCTGTTTCCTTAACGAGCTTTGCTGTAGGTGTCTAGAGGTCGCTGAGGTCAACCGTGGGCGGCGTAATTTGAAAAACCGTTAACTTTTTTAAAGAAATTTATACAAATGGCAAGTTTTGGGAATACTAAAACATTGCTGAATAGACAATCACTATATCAAGTTTGCTTATTTAAAGATTTAAAAAAAAATCCAATAAACGGATCAAAAAAAAACAGCGTATCTTTTTGGATTTAACATATTATTAGTTGACGTAACTTAAGAATATAGATTTCTAAAGATAAAACAATTTGTTCTTCATCCACCACATAGTAAGGATTTCCAAAAAATAAATTTTAGGTTAAAAAACAAAACATAACGGTGTACAGACGCTGCATATCATTCTAAATCTAATACAATGTTGTTGCGAATTGACCACAAGTTGGGAAGCTAGTTTAACCACAGATAAAATATGGTCGTGCAGATAAGCAACTGGCGCGCGCAAGGCGTGACCTCACGACTGCGCCCTGCGCTGCGCACGCGCGCCTCTCACTCATACCGTTTCATACGAGGACACCACAATAACGCCGAACAGTAGACAATTCTTGTTTAACCGTACAACGGATACAGAGCAGTACTCTTCTGGCAGTAAATGTGCGTTCAAAAGCAGTACAGTTCTACCCGCGCGTGAAACTATCATTGTCCCGTGTCTGACCGCTGACTGCAGAGTGAAAGGATTATTATTAACCAACTTTGGATTTATTTCTACATGTCAGATTAGTATTGACATGATATGGTTCTATGCAGAATTATCTTTATATAAAAAATACGATAAAGATCTTTATTTTGATTTAAAGGCATAGCGTATGAATAACTTTCAAGTTTTTAAAAAGTTTTAGTTGAGATTTAAATAGTATCTATGTGGATTACTTGAATACTTAAACACAAGGCAAACAATTTTTTTACTTAGACATAACAGGAGCAATGAACTAGTAATAAGCTTAGATGATGTTGATAATGACGTAAATTTATGTATTTTATCTTATTTTTAAGGCACATGAATGTTCTTTTGTCTAACACATTTGCGGCACATTTTTATCTTAATAGATCATTTAGTCGCCAAGTTCAGTAATTACTTTATTAAAAAACTAAAGTATATTTAACTTTAAACCTTGAAAAGAAAAGATTTTTACGCCCAGTTTTAATTAAGTAGATGCATCATTAATTGGCAAAATGGTGATAGAATTTAAAAATATCAGTTACTACTCAAAATCAACATTATTTCCATTTGCATTGAAAACGTGACCTTCAACCCGGCAGCCATTACTGACATGATCAATGGAAACTGACTCTATTCAACAGATTGTGCGCCGCCCCGCCCTCTGCCCGACTTTGTGCACTAACGACCTTTCAATCGTGAACATTGGACATTTAAATGTCCCCTTCGTAACCTACTTTATGTATTTCAAAAGCGAACGTTGATACCGTTTTCGTTTCTGTTTCTGTAACATTTACTTTGGTTAATGTAAACATATTAATATTATCAACTTAGTGAACGTTCACTAAAACGTCACTTGACTAAATTTTATTACAAAAACAGGATAGGAAGTCTAAACTTGCGCTCTAATATTACAGCAGGAGTGTTTTTTGAACTGAATGCTGCACTTCAAACGATATCTTTAATATCAAAAAGTACTAATTTTGGGTATTTTTTTAATTAAATATAATCTACAGTATAAAGTACTACTACTTCTTATAAGAAAAAACAGGTAAGTAGATTTTGTCAAATGCCTAAACAGAAGGAAATAATATCAAAAGCAATTGATATTCGTATTCTACTTCGACCACTATTCCTCTACCAACTACAGTATTCTACTATCGTGGCCAATAGTCCAGTATATTAGCGTGCGCCGGCCACAAGTCCGCAAATGAGTCCGCTCCAGTCACGAACCGATTCTGCAAACGATTAACTGTTGCCAATAGTTGCAGGTGCCGCACGGAATGGAAATATTTACAGTCGTTCAGAATTTATTATATCAATATACTATTAGATATTTCTTAGTAATGTTTTATTAACTGGCGCCAAAGACTGCAATGTTGAGGATGAGACCGAAATTACGAATCACATTTTCTGTAACAGTTCTTACTAATATTATAAATGCGAAACTATAAATGGATAAATTGTAAGAGTTTGTGGCCTAAACTGCCGAAAGTATCTCGATGAAATTTAGCATAGATGTAAAAGATAGTGTGGAAGAACACACAGACTACTTTTTTTTAACGCGGGCGAATTCTGCTTGTTCATATACTTCTAGAGTTTAACCGTTCTCTTGATAATATTTCTAAACAAATTGTTATGTTAGTCATTCACAATATATAAGTTGAAAGCCTCACTACATCATGTGTGCACGTTATATAAATCTTACCAAATGTGTCTGGTCTTGAAACATAAATATCACAACGTCTCAGTAAACCACATCTGTTAACATGATACAAGAATTATAAGAACTCTTAATAAAAACACTAAAATATGGTTAGTTTGAACTGAATTCGTAATTTAGATCATCCGATAGTAAGAACGGAGAAATAACGTTGATGTGTTGATTTGTACAATATATTTCGTTCACTAATTTGCATATCTAAATCTCTCCGAGTTTCTTGTGTAGCAAAACCAGACGTAATAGATTACGAGACAATCTAATACAAAGATCTTGTATTAATACAAGCCGCAACAACAGATGTAAGTTAAAAGCGTGAGTCGATTACGTTTAAAAATAAACCATCCTTTACTATTTCAGAGCGCTCCACCTTAAGCCTGATGAAGCTGTAAATACTCTAGGCAAAGAGTGACAACTAAATTACAAAAAAACCGCATTGAAAATGAAAGCATTTGTAATGTAAGGTAACAGATAAGTTCAAGAATTAAGTGATTATTAATTTACGTGATAATCAAAATATCGCATCAAGTTGTTAACTTATACCACAAATTAATTTGCACAGAGCGAATGTACTGAAACCTTGATATTTGGGTGTGGTCGGTTTCAACTAGTCAAGTTACTTTGTGTTTAACAATCAAGTGAAAGTTCCGCTGATATTATGTGCAGCCTTTGCGAGATGGCTATTATTTACATGTAACTAGAATAACTTATTTTACTTAAAATGAATCAAATATTTATTTTGCTACAATTACACAACAATAATATTTAATTTATTAAGTTACTAGCTGCTGTTTGCGACTTTGCCTGCGTAAAATTAAAAATGTGGCCTATGTTCCTAAAGGTAAAAGAATTGTAAAATCGGCCCTGGTTTTTGAGTTATTTTAATACATACAAAAATACAAATCTTTCCACTTTTCAATATGCTTCTTTAATAATAATAATAACAACTGTTTAAAAAAAATACTTTAACATTTCTTTGACACAAAAACGATACAAAGTACACCTCTGTACAATACTCAAAACAGGTCCTCAAAATAATTTCTCGGTAATGACAAAATTTATATTCAATTATTATTAATTCCATCTTATCAAAAAGGTTAATAGGCCGTAAAATGATCTGAAAGTAATTTACTCACCGAAATAATTACCCGACTGTCATAAAATATTAAAATTTTATATTTTCCTGATTTACGACTCACGTCAACGATTTACAATATTTCTTGATTGAAATCTGGTACGTTCTGATTTACATTAATCTGTGATGGTAACAACGCCGGGTGTTTGAGAAATCTAATCAAATGAACCAGTTCTGGTTAAAGCGAACACATCAACTTTTAACAGCTATAAATTATTATAAGTTATCGACTAGTTTTATCATGGTTCATTATTTTATGAAGAGAAATATTCGTAATTTCCGGTTTATTTGATCAATACTTAAATTAATTTCCAACCGGAACCGATCAAAAACTTCAACAGGCGAAAATTAACAAAATAAAATACTATTGTAATAGACAAGATTTTTTAATTCAATTTACATTAAAAATACAGTTTATTTAAATTCTATCCGTCGTCGAAGTAGGAAAAGAGATCGTGAGAACGTTAACTTATGTAGATTTCGCAAGGAAGTATTAATATAGGAGAAAGTTACCTGCACATTATAGCTAATGCTCTTAATAACTCCTTGCAGCCAACGTCCTGGTAGGTTATTGCGTTATCGATACTCGTAAAGAGGTAATAGAGTTACCCTGGTCGCCGATAAAGTCGGTAAAAGCATTTTCTACCGCCATTAAATTCGCTGACTTACGTAGTATTTATTAAAAAGAAATCAAGACTTGGGGAGATTTTTGAAAACAAATTCTATCAGCTACCTTCGTTTTAAACAAGTGGTGACAATTACGATTACTTTTCAGACGTCAGTTCCTTAAATATACAAAGATGTAGGAGTTTTTGTTAAATTTTGTTAATTGTTCGTCCAAAGAAAGATATTAGAGCATTTGTCATGAACACAGCAATTCTGAACAATCCAGTGTAAGCCGCAATATCGAGCCGACCTGACCGAGCCGAGCTGAACAACGAACAAAAAGCGAAACCTCAATGAGTACTTAAAATTGAAACAGACCCGGCGTCGGAACTTTACTGAAACCGCAACCGCTTGTAATATTTTTCCATTCGAACCATTTATATTCAACCACATCTTACCGACTTCCGTTTTCTATACCGCTAATAGGCGGTGGGCTGTTTCAAACTTTTCTGTTTGCCGCAAGAATTTTAATGTACAAAAGCTCTTTGATCGGTGTTTTGGTTTTAAATGTTTTCATTTCTTATTAGTAACAGAAGCGCTTTTAAGTTATTTTTTTATCTTTTGTAGTCGAGATTATCAATTAATTGAGATATTATTAAACATTGAACCTTGAACAGGTTAGATATTTCACTTTTATATTTACATTTAGACGTGTAAGTCTTTCTCAATCCTTGTATTCCTCCTTTGTGGTAGTCATTGCAACTTTCTACAAATAGTTTACTTACTACGTTTACTATCTTTTTTTTTTGTTTTTAACAAAAAGTGCCTGAAACATTTTGATATGACAAATGTATTATCTTTCTTCGAGTGATACATTTCAAGTGAATCGTTTTAAATTAACTAAAGCCAGTATATTCTTGCAGCCATCGTGTGCGGCCGCGTCCGATCCACTCACGTGTACAGATACAGAAGCTCTTATTTAGAATTTGTTTAAAGCGGTCTATCCGGTCGCTTTGCATAAAATAGATAACGCGTTTGACTATTCATGAAAGCCGAAGTTTAAGTACAAGCTCGCTGGTTTCGATAAATTAATACGTTAAATTCCAAACGCCTATATTCAAGACGCGTTACATAAGTCATAGAAGTTAACAGAAAGACTGGAAATGTAACTTTTGTTGGTTTTTGTATAAAAATACTATCCTTGTGTCAACCGGGAAAGAAGAAAAAAAAACGAGAAGTGAAATTAGACGAATTGCGTTTTAATAACAAATTACCTATATAAATTATAACACGGCTAAACTCACGTGATAACATTCGGTGTAGGCACCGACAGTTTGCCTACACCGAATGTTATCACGTGAGTTTAGCCGTGTTATAATTTATATAGTATAATGTCTCACGAAAGTTTTAATAAGTTAATTAACAAATTACCTGTTTTTTGGCGCATTAAAAATGATAACTGAAATCTTACTGAACGCATTAAATATTAAGATAATCAAGAAATAACAACAAATTATGAATAAAAATATTATCAAGGTGAAATCTATATTAGCAATAATGGTCGAAACAAGCTTAGTTTCAGATTAATTATAAGTCAAGGAGCTTAATCAATCCTTATCCTAAGCTCTATTGGGAACAATCAATCAATTAGCCGCACGCTGTGAACTCTATTGAAAAGAGAAATTAAACGAACGTTTCTTATCATTGAGATCGTTAAAGCAAACTTGAACGAATTTATACAGTCAAAATAAATTACAAACGCGTATAATGGGAGATTTGTTTCGTATTATTTTAGTTTAAAACTACGCGCTGTTTTGATTTGAAGAAACAAGAATTACTGGCAACATTTCTATTATTGTATTCGATTAACAATTTATTAAAATTTTAAATTTGGAAGCCGGTTATTACTTTCCGTTCCAATTTCAAATTTAAAAAATTGATTAAAGATTAATCTTATTCATTATGCAAGACCTACCAGTGAAAAAAGTTTACGCTCAATTAACATACAAATAAATTAACATTACATGCTCATGTTAGAACATTTACTTTAAAATTAGGCCATTATTCCCCGACTTGATGTGGTAATCGAATTTATTTGAAGGCAAACTTTCGTCACTGAGATAAAATTTAGTGAGGTCTATTTTCCGCTTTGGTTGTGTAACTTTTTAAAGTATGAAATGTTTATTTGATAAACGGCGTTATGGTAAGCACATACGGCAATCAGCCAATGAACCTTTCATAAAACCTTTCTAAAAGGAAGTATGTCTTTTTTACTATTGAATTTACAATAACAAAGCGGTATTTTTTGAAACTTCGTATTTAATTATAAGATTTTAAAAAAACATAGTATGTTACTTACTGATAACGAACCTTTTAATGGTGAATTTTTTTTATGAAATACGCCCAGTAGTTTTTCAGTTATTCCAGTTCATTCAAAAATACAAATCTTTCCTCTTTAAAATATTAGTATATATATATAGATTGACTCAATTTTATAATATCTTGCATTGTCTTCCTGTTAACTTCACGTAGGTAAATATCATTGAAATAGTTTCTTGAAAATAGTACATAGTTCCAAAGGAGGAAGTTTGATATGAGAATATGTCGCGCTACTGAAGATATTACATTCCATCGTCCCTATTTGTCGACACACTGAATACATATTTCGACTAAATTACTATTTTAACTGTAAATACTTTTGTAACAAGCTACCAAACTTTAATGTGACCTTTTTTCTACACGTAACATTAATAGCGGGCGTACACATTTGATTAAACTATCGCACAACTGTTATACGACTATCGATTGTTTCGTAGCCAATTTAGTTCAGTTGCTCATTTAAAAATCGAGTATTATGCGCACCATACAAGCTCATAGCCATCAAGCGAGACTAAACAGTACCATAGTTTAGTCAAAGGTGTGCTCGCGCTCTAATGGTGATATATATGACCTGTGTGCATAGTACCTATTTTAGTGTACTTCAACATTGCAATTAATATTATGACTTTTCAAAAAAGTACCACAAGAGCAGTGTAGCAGAAATATATTTATTAAGAGCACTTGACTCACACATGAAAAAATCCAATTCCTAAATCACATACTATCAAAGACGAGTGGTGGGTCGTTACAAAGGATGTCAACAAACTGAAATTGCCGGGCAGTGCGATGGAGAGTGGCTTTAATGAAAACGTGCCAGCGATCGGCGATGCGAGACCACGGACGAGTAGCAATTACGCGCGCATAAATCGAGGATAGATATCGCGTATACACGTAACATCAATGCTGGGGCAGCTACTCTGCCACGCTGCCACGCTGCCAGACAGCGACGCTGCCACATTACAACAATGCCACGCTACAACACTGCAACGATGCCACACGCATCTAATTACTGGCAGGACACGCTTGTTTATTTTGCCAGTCCACTCAGCGCGGTACGTTGCGATTAATTTCAGACAGTACATTAACTTTGCTCTTATCTCTCTTCACAATTTATACGTTTTTAATTTTTGTAGTTGAAGATCATTTTTTTTTTATTTTAGTAGTTTTTTGTTTATTCACTAAGATATAAATATCATTCTAATTAACGCCAATAGACGAATTGCGGGATTCGAACCCTCGACCACGTGATCGGAAATCCATACTCGTAACCGTTAGACTATTGGCACTTCAATTGTACCTTAATTATTAAATGTCATTAAACATGTCCTCCTAGCCTATTACCTAAAGGCTCACAAATTTCTTACCTTCTATTCAACAAATCTTCTCAATCTTCAGTACTGTAGTCCGTTAAATTAATGCTTTATCGCTTAAACGATTCCTTTGTGAATCAGTAAATCGGTCCGAGAAGTATTAATATCCGACATCCGATTCTTTTGATAGCAATAAATAACTCCATTAAGTGCTGGAGGTATTAAATTTGCGTCTATTGATATAATCGGCAGTTCTTTGTGCTCATTTATTACAATTCAAATTCGATCAAGGGAATGATTTGGCAAACGGTTCGTTGAATTAAAATGAACCAGTGTAGTCCCAGTTCGGCTGGAAGCTGAAACTATTTCCATAATCAATACTTTCGCTAACAAATGGTTTGCACGGCCTATTTGTAACATTGTATTTGCTAACATAACGAACGCTTCTACATAATTTGTGTAATGTTTCATTTGAAACAGGTTTTATTAATATTGAATACTTGGTTATACCTACCTCTACACTTCTTTAATAATCTAATCCAACTAATATTGTAAATGCGAAAGTTTATATGGATGGATGGATGTTTGTTAGAGTTTGTAACCTAAACGGCTGAACGAATTTCCTTAAAATTTGGTACAGATGTAGAGGATAGTCTGGAAAGACGCATAGGCTATTCACTTTTGTTTTTTTTTTAATTCGACGGAGTCGCGAGCGAAAGCTAGTAATATTATAAAGAGGAAAAATTTGTATTGTTTTATGTATTAAAATAAAAAAAAATACTGGGACGATTTCAAAAATTCATTCACATACTACGTTATCAGTGAGTACATAGGCTGTATTTTGTATTGTTTTTTTATTTTTTGGCGTACGAAGTCGCGAACAACAGCTATAAATAAATATTAATAATGTTGTTAATATTGAGAATAAGGTTATTATGATTATATGAAGAATGCAGTTGTGTGAATTTAATGGATTTGCTTATTGTTTTAAAGTCAACACCTAACTAGTAGTAGTAATACTTTAAATGATGCGTTTCTTTGCTTACTGCTATTATCAATACACTACAAAGAAATTTAAAAACTCGTAGTCTAAGTATATTATAATCAGTGAGCACATCTCGAGATTGCGTATTATTTTTTGTTCGTGTATCATTCCTGGATTATGTTTTATTAGCCTGCACTCGGGACCCGTTTGCACCTGCCTGGCATTGAAGTGCCGTTCTCCGCGTCGAGGGAAGCAGTAATAGTTTATTTTTATATCTTGCTTGATGATTTAATAAAATTAAATTTATGATGCATGATTATTACGGTACAGTTGGAAGTTTAAAAAGAAAATTAGGAATAAGAGAAGTAATAACGGCTAGTATGTTTATCATCTGATTTAAAACGTGCGTTTTATAGTGTGATTTAAATGTACTAATATTATAAAATAGCATTTGTATTAAAAAATACACATTGCATAGATATAACTGGTTTAGTAGCTTCAATTTTCAAAGCAAATAAGTAATATAAAAATACTTAATATAAAAATAATTATGCGCCAATAACCTAATGGTTTGGGATACGGACTACCGATCTTGCGGTCGAGGGTTCGAATCCCGCTATTCGACTATTGTCGTGAACCATATCCTAGCACAAGCTTAGAGCTTAGTTGGAATGGTTAAAGGAAATGTTAGTAAATTAACACAAATCTACTAACATTTAAAAGAAAATACAAAAATTTTGAAACAGAACATTATATCATCCCTATTTCTGATAAAGGAACATACCAATCTTAAACAGTAGTAACAAAATAAATATTTGCTAAAGTTTTCAACGTTTTAACTCTAGCGGAAGTTGTTTCTTTTTATGTGTATGTCAACTTTAGAATCGCTTCAACGGGGCGCATTAAAAAGTTAATGCAGGTAAGATACACAAGCCAGTGACGCTTGACGACGACTGGAATAACATTAGCAGTGCACTTAGAAGTCCATTAACCGTCGTTCAACGTGTTTAACTACACACATTTGTGTTTTGTTTGTTCAAGATTTTTCAAAAACAATCACACACACACACACACAAACACCGATAATGCGTAGGTCAGTTCAGAATTCATTTTATCTATATCTATACTTATTTTTTTTAATAATTATTTTTATTAAATATAATAAGAAGATTAAGAATAATTATTTTTTTTAATAAAAAGCCCTACACTTACGTCACGCTTTAGGCTATATATTTTCACGCCATTAAACTTAGGGGGTAAATGTTTTGGGTAATAACCCTTATGTGGGAAAGAGACCTTAAGTTGCTGCCAACATCAAGGAAGCAAGGTTGCCATGGTCAGTAGAGAATGTCAAATTACATCTTCATGTAATTTGACATTGTCTACTGATAATTTGACACATTTAAACAATAAAATAAAATTTTCATAAATTTATGCGAGTGAAGTCGCACGGGCACAGTTAGTACTCGTACTATATTTTCTACTGTATTTTTATTTGAGCAAATGTAATGAATCATTAATTCTGAAAGGTGTCAATTTTAACAAGCTGTACAGCTATATATTTAAAGCTGTTATGTTGAAATACCAAGGTCGATTAAAGATTTCAAAAAGGTCGAATGCAACTAACAAGTGGGCGTACACTACCGTTCTAAACCATTTGATTCCTCCTACGCATTTGACTAGAAGCGCAAATGTGTCTGATCGAAATAAAATTCAAATAGAACACAAAAGACAATTGATAGTAAAATCTAATATTAAAACAGTAGCTTACGAAAAGAAGTGATTCTTCAACTTTAGAAAACAATGGAGAGAAATTACAACGGCATAGTTTATAACATTTGGTACTCTTTACAGTTTCTATCCTTGTTTGGTTTACAATTCTACCGTTAGCAAATTGTTTTGTAGTGTTTTTAGTTCCTGACATTGGTTTATTTTAATATCAATCCATTTAAATCTTATAATTCGTGCTCATTCATTAAACATTACAAAAAATAATATGAACTCAGCATTGCGAGATGTCATAATAGCCGGCTGTCCGACACAAATCACAATGGACGAAAAAAAAAAACATAATGAATAGATTCGTCGCTCATAGCCGCTTTGAAGCGTGTCGCCTCCGGCTTCCCTTCCATTTCGTACACCATTAAAACAGATTGTATATAATTTAACAAATTAAATGACAATTATACGTTCAAACGCTTATAATTTCCATTTAGTTCAGTGAATAACGCAGTTCCCGTGGAATTCAATCGTGAGATATAATATTACAGTCTATCTTAAGTCTATCAAATCTATGACAGCTGATTTCAATGGTTGGAATTTATACCTAGATAATTACAGTCGAATTACTGCCATTTTCAATGATGTGAAATGCAAGTTTTGATAAGCTACACCTTGATGGTTAATGAACAATAACATAACTTCTACGTTATAAATCATACAAGCATTATGTAGTTTAGTGACGCAGTCAAATCGTGAATCTCTTATCAGCTTAGATATATCTCTTCTGTTGGTAATTTTGTACACAAATTAACGTAAATGAGAGTGATGTATTAACGAATATTGCTATCAAATTCCTTAATATAAATGTGACAATAAACATCTCGAATCGTCTTGTTAGCGACAACATGAGATCATTCTGAAATATTAGCGCCTTAAGTCATTCGGACAAACAGACCGAGCTAAATTAAGAATCAGGGAACCGGCCCCGGAGTAATTAAACAGTGGCCGGGATTCCCTGAGATGTAAACAATGTATTTGCCGTTATTAAAATGTTTGCCCCATTTTTATATTCATTCAGATAAACGTCACACTTAACAATGAACGTGTAATTCCATTACGTGGTTTTTACCCTTTAAAAATATGCCTGGTTTTTCTTCTACTTCTCTTTATTTAGTGTCCAATTGTGTATTTGTGTGTTCTATATCTGTATTTCTATATGTTTACAATGATCTATCATTCATTTTCATACATCGTATAAGAACTCATTCTATTATTGTACTGGGATTACAAACGTGATAATATGCTTCAATTTGTCAACGTGTACCACATCCTCGGTAGTATAGTGGTAAGTATCCCCGCCTGTCACGCGGGAGACCGGGGTTCGATTCCCCGCCGGGGAGAACTTTTTGTATTTTTACACATGTACACGACAGAAAATTAAAGTTTTACTATGCAAGAAATCTTCGTCACATTTCTTTTCACACATTTTTCTACGGCAAATAATAACTTTTTAAATATATCTGGAAATTTATTCGGCTGAATTTTTTTATCAACTTTATCTCCTTAATGTTACCCAAGAAAGATTTACGCGACAGTTGTCTTGACATGGCGAGGGTACAAAAGGGAATCTCCTGCAATGGATTTGCTTTCAGAAAATTTGATTTACAACGGTACAGAGTTTTGCGTGGAATTTCATACATTTTAGATTGTAAGAAAATTTTGTCAAGTTTTCTATGGTGGGATTAAAATAATTGTTGACCACAACTCTTATTTCGAGTTGAATGGAAATGGACATATGGTAAAATATCTATAATTTGAATAGCATTATATTTATCATGCCCCAGTTATGTCACATAGGGTCGGAAAGTCCTCTTTTTGATATGCATCTTCGACTATTGAAAGAAATTTGACAAAATCAAAAAAATAAAATAACAAAAGTTTTTCTTGTTTAGACAAATAGACATGTGTAAAGTCCATATACACTAATTCTAACTGAACAGTCAAATTGTTCAGTTAAAACTGTCTCTCTCGTAGAAGACAAATTTCGATAGACGACAACATTGAAAATTTTCAATATAGGATCGAGAGGTGCTTGCTGTGTATATTGGCCGGCGAAGGGGGCAGGGCGCGGGACGTGCGTCCGCGGAGAGGCAGTGTTCGCTTTGTGCTCCAGCCAATATTGCCAACGTTCGCTCCAATTTCGACAGATTTTGATTAAAGCATTCTATCATTGTATAATTGCCTTGATGCAATATACATAATAAGTAGCCGTCCGAATATATTTCTGTCCAATCAATTGTGATTTGTGACGCGATCAATTTTACCTGTACTGAATAACGGAAATTTTGCGCTTCTGTTTGCGCTTTCAGTGACCGTTATAAAATTGTGCAACCAAATATTGGCGAAAACTGCTGATATTTTCACATTTCATTTTTCATTGTAAATAGTTAATGTGTAGATTCTTTACAACTGAACTATCTGTCGGTGCAGCGACTCAAAGTGGTTCTTGACCTCCAACTCAAGAATATATATCTTAACACTTATTAATAGTTTTGTATTGATAAAATTCCCAATTAAACAGACTCAAGAAGATGTTAAAAACGTGATAAACGATGTGCTTGATAAACAATCTCGTTATTTTCTTGCAAGTACCAGGACTTCATAAACAGAACGCGATTCAAGCGTTGAAATGTATGTATCGAAGTTATCTGAGATAAGGAGGGCGCAGCTGCAAGCTTGGCCTGGGCGCGGCGCTCACCTCAGCTAGCAATTTACAAAGCGTTTATTTATGTGGTCCGGGTGGGGCTCCGAGGTCTCGGTGTGCAGCCGGTTATTATAAATGTGCACTGATATTTCAGCAGCGCAATTGCTAATTCCGTATAACTGTAGATGCATTTAACTGATGACTATCGAGTTGTAACTGTATCTTGTTATTATGCCCTACGCTTGTTAATAATTTTATTTAAAAGATAGTTTCAGAAAACGATAAGAATCGATTTTTTATCGTCTCTATAATAATTAGAAGAGTTTCCTAGTCTACAAAACAGAGAGATGTTTAATCTGACAGGACTTGGTTATAAGTACATTAACAAACATTTTAGTTCATTCTTGTATTCTCCGTCTCAGCTCCAATTCAATAAAACTCTGATAAATCACAGCTGATATTTTTATGTCTCTCAATAAAAATTACTTGAACAGTCTAGATCCCGAGGTGTATTAAAGTGCCCTGTTCAAAACGAAATACAAAGAGAAAAATACCTTAGAGAGCTTACGAGTAAAGAGATATGAGCCCATCACAAAGAGATTCAAATGTAAATTGTGATAGAGCGGACATTATGAGCACTTACGTTTAAATATTTTAAGCATTAGTGCTACTGTCTCTGAATGTGTGTCAAACGAAAATGTGGTACATAATTTTGAGTATAAGGTTATGTCCGGTCTAATAATAAATGTTGAAAATCTTTGTCCATCCCCGAGAAGAGAATGCCGGTCCGCTGCCGTTCTGAGCCCCGCGTAACATAATCTTGTTAAGACGCCACCCGTGCCAGCTGCTCTCGGCTTACTTATGAACAGAGAACGCATTTGTTATGCGATTAAATTGTTCTCTTTTATATACTGCTCACTTTACTCCGCGATTGTTTTAATTAACCCTTCGTAGATTTAAATTTAGAAGAAAACCGTGTTTAACTCGGTTTACAGTAGAAGTACTTCTTACTAAAATTACAATTGTGATATATCTCACCAGTCTTACTAATCTTAGTAATGTTATAAATGTGAAAGTTTTAATGGATGGATGGATGTTAGAGTTTGTAGCCTTAGCGGCTGAACGGATTTCGATGTTATTTGGCATAGATGTAGAGGATAGGCTAGTCACTTTTGTTTTTTCAATTCCACGCAGACGAAGTCGCGGGGGAAAGCTAGTTACTAATATAGAACTGGCATCTATGGCCTAGCTAAACCTCTATAAATGAACAGGCTAAATATGAAACTTTGTATTTTGTTCCTATTTTATTTTCGCCATTTTGGCGCTGACTGTTTTGGCAGTGATGGTGAGGATCTGAACTAACTAGTAGTACGGATAAATTTAACTGTTATTATCAGACGCGTTTCCAAGTATGTCCTATCTATTATTAGAGATCAGTAAATCAGAATAAATCAATGAACGAATTCAAATTCTTCGTCAATTATGTCCATTTGTTTTGAAAATGTCAACACGGTTACAATATTTTATATCGTAGAATATTTCCCATAACGATAGTATTTATTATGATTCATTGAAAAATAAAGTTTTTTTTTTTAATGAAAATCGTATGAATAATACAAAAGTTCTAACGCAATGTTTCAATAAAAAATATTTATGAAGGAAAAGTTTCTAACGGACAGCAGGTGTTTAAAATTGCTAATAGACTAAACTTTCTCGCAAACTTCAGGCCGAATGTATTTTATATGTTTTTAGAGTTTAATAATTTGATTTAACATTCAGAGAAAAGAATATATTATTTATGATAATACTTAACTATGTCTTTAGAACATTTTCAGGCAACTTGCAAAACTTTACGAAAAAGTTTTGAGTCAATTATAATACAGTGTTATCATCGTAAGTTTAAAAAGTTACAAATCGTATATCAAAGTTATTAATTTTTGGGTAAGCAAAAAATTATTTTCACATCACCTCATCGAGAAAATTCTGAAGAACTATGTTTAGTTGATGCCAGTGTTAACAGATTTATGTAACAATGCTTTGTCAAAAGGTTAGGAGGACCCAACGCCTACAGCAGGAATACCTACAAGAAGTGTCCTCGTCCGTTAAAAAATATATACTATAGTTAATATTATAAAGAGGAATACTTTGTTTAATTGTAATAAATAGTCTCGAAAACTACAGGGCCGATTTTAAAAGTTCCTTCGCCGTTAGAAAGGTAATTTATTTGTGAGTAACATAGGCTAATTTTTTTCATTTCTTTATTGTAATTTTTAAATTTCACACGAGCGGACTCGCGGGCAAAAGCTAGTACAAGATAAACCTATGATCATTCACCTTGTCATGTTCGACTACTTTTGATATATCCCTATCAATAAAGCGTAATGTGGGTGGCACATTCTGAATACTTAAATCTAATCGTTTAATGGCCAAGAGATCGATGACTGCATAAGAACAATGACATCTACAATCTACCGATTGGGACTTTGTTGAATTAGATACGATTACAGAAAGCGTTACGCAAGTAAAACTTTTTTGTTCAGACAACGAAAGAAAATCGGTCTTCTTAAGCGGTCCATTAGTTCTGAGGGTTCGATAATCAAACATGATTCCTCTCAGAGAGTGAATAAGGAAGGAAGGAAAGAAGATAAAAATATTTTTTACATAATCTTATTTAAGTCAGCAACTAATGCTATCCATCATCATCCACTTGCCCTTATCCCTTACGGAGGGTCGGCACAGTATTTGCTGCTCTTCCATACATCTCTATCAGCCGTCATATCTGATCCACTCCTTTCTTAAGCATATCCTATGTCACACAATCCATCCGTACTTTCTTCGGTCTTCCTCTTCCTTTGTAGCCATCCACATTCAATCTTAACACTTTATGGTTTATGTCCTTATTATTTGATTGCATAACATGTCCATACCACTAATGCTATCCATAGTTAAATTAAAGTTATAAGTTGTAAAGAACTCGGCTTTTTGACATCAAAGAAAAATAGGTAATGTACCTTTTTCCTCGTTTTTGATTTCAATCCGTTTTTTTTATTAGGTTATGACAAATAGTAACACTAAATCACAATCTTGAACAAATTGAAAATACCTATCATCGGATTTATACCATTTATATTACCTACGGCAACGAGACATGTCTAATTCAATATCTTTGGGAGCAGCACTTTGTCATTGGCTTTACGTTCAAATATTCATTACTAATCATATAAAGAACTACTTACTATTGCATCAATATGCATTTCTTGAATAAGAGTGCGCACATCTGAAACTAAACTATCGCACAACTTTAGTCTCAATTTGATTGTAATCAGCTTACATGGTGCGCACACTACTCGATTTTTAGTTGTTTATCTAAACAATTGAATTGGCTGCGAAACAATCGACAATCGCACAACAGTTTCAAGTAAAAATCATTTTGAAAAACTAACAAAACACGGCACGTGAAATTTACACACCGAGTAAATATTTGGAATGCATAAATTCTATAGTTCAAGCATGAGCGTGACATATTCACAGCGCAAGAGAAATACTCGAAAAATGTCGCTCTAAATCGATTCAGTTCGGAGTTCGCATGTCTTTGCATGGAATATAAAAGACTATGGAAGCGATGTACAGCACAACTGGCTTGCCTCAATTTATATGAGTTATTTCGACTGCAGCGAACATTATCTAGTCCGGCCCTGGACACCGGCGCTCTCGTACGGATAAATTGCCAATTTTGACTTACACATATTGCATGTTGGACGCAATTGGCTATTTCCAGTGTCTTTATAACACTGTATGCTAAATTGCAGAAGGTAGTTTTCAATAAAAAAAAAAATCTACATTCAATTCGGTATTTAGCCAGTTTTTTGGCACCATTGTGTGATATTAAGAAGAAAAAGCTTAATTTAAAAAATGTTAATTCATCAGTAATCTATACATATAATAAATTGGAGTATTTGTAGTATCAGAAGAAAAATTCCAGATTTCGGGAAGATAACGTATTTGCGTTGCTGATAACGAAAATTGTCTATCTACGAGTATCTGTCTGTCCGGCAGTCGCGTTTGTTCCCGGTAATCTCCGAAACGGCTAGGCCAATTTCGACCAAACATTCACTGAAGGGTAGCTGACTTAGACTGGCATATTTTAGGTTACTTTTTTATTTTAATATTTCGTGAACGACGTCACGGGCAACAGCTAGATAGTAAATAAATACCTTATTACCAATTCATGAATAACATATGTAAGATTTGTCACGATAAAGAAATAGAATACGGAAAACCGTATTAGCAAAACATTTTCTCCGACATTCCGGTACAATTGATCGTTGGTAAATGGAATGGATATCCGAAGAGATAACAAGGCACCTTGAAAAATAACAAGCTCCCGCAACAGAGGACTTTCTACGTATTTTTATTTATCGATACAATCTGGAAAAAATATACATCCTATTTTGATACTTGTAACAGATCGTAAATTCTTACACCACGCGCAGAAAACATCTATAAGGAAAACATGTGTTTGTTGAATTGTTGACAACAAAAAATCTATGTCACCGATCGGTTAGAAACACTATCCATTTGCTGATAGACAAAGATTAAAGACACATCTATTTCTTATAATCGATAACACACTCAGTTTTTCTTATGATATTACTAGCTGTTGCCTGCGACTCCGTCCTCAAGGAATTAAAAAAGCCTATGTATATACTAAAATTAATCAAAATATGTTATACCTCCTAACAAACAAGCATCCATCTAAACTTACGCATTTTTATTACTAAGATGTAACAGTGATTGTTATTAATCTTTATTTAGCCCGTAATATGTCGAACTTTCTTTTTGTTTAACAAAATAAATAAAATGTTTAGATTTCATTATTATAATATGTCAGATTGGCAAAATTGGCAGCAAGTAGGAAACAACAAATAAGAGAATCTTGGAAGGGCAATTCAAGTTCATTCACTAAAGGGTCTTGAACAAGAATACTAAGAGAATACGCCCGCATGTCGGACGGACGTATGTAATATTTGTGGGAAAAGCAGACACGTGTTTGCTCCCTCGTGTGAACGATACACGCAGGAAGATGCGATCAACTCTTCAGCTTTTGTTTTGTATATTTTGTTTTAATGTTACCCTAAATCATGTGTTAAGCTTAACCAACCGATGCCCTTACAATGTGTCTTCGTTCAACGTCTACTAAGTAACATCCTCAATAGAGCATTTGTTTGATTATCCTTTAGCCCGTGTGTTTTGTTGAGTTACACCTATCATTTACTATCTCGTATATAATAAAAACAACCAAAATAAAAGACCAAATTTAGATATATTGTGTTAAAACATGACGCCGTAATATTGCCTGAATCAACATAATAAAGTGTGTCAAATTTGTCGTTGATAGCGTGCAATGAACGCGCATAGTATTGTTCCCGAACATTCGCCTGTGCCTGATATTACACCTTCGAATACAGATAAGGCACAAGGGACACGTGTTACAAAGTCCCCAACGGCGAAGCGTGAAACCGTTACGATAAATAGCAACTGATAAATGCCACAAAGTAAGCCCTCAGCGGAAAATACATAGAAATAAAATCTAAAATTGGCTTTCCAAAATAAAACATATATCAAACTCGCTGACCTACAAAGTAAAAGGTTAGAGTCGTTTTAAAATAACGTTTTATTTAAAGTAAAACTGGCTAGGTTTATTTTGATTGAAAGTTATTTTAAAGCGATTCACGAGGCCCTTCTAGAGGCGGTCTGAAAGTAATTCAATGTAAGCCGCGATATATCAGCGTTGCGAGCTATTACGAGGCGATCGCGTGAGGACCGCAACGACTTCCCTGGATTTCAGTTGCGGTTTCACTTAAGCCCTGAGATTACCAATTTTATTTCAAGCATTTGTCTTTTTTATTGCGTTTTAATTTTCGTTTTATTTACTTAGTTCTTGAATGGTTTTTTTATTTATTTACTTTACCTCATCAGGCGCGAAATTTACCTAGTCTATATTTATTGTTTAAGATTTAATAATTCGGTGTTCAGCGGTTACAGAATTTATGTACTTATCAAATATGAACTACATGAAAACTACAAAAAAAAACTTCTTTTATCCTAGTGGTGAAATAGTACATTTATTAATTTGTTAAAAGCTTTAACATTATTAAAGAAACAAGTAAATCTGTCGACGTCAGTTCCACAAGCTTATTTGAATACCATTTAATGCTTCGCAAGTTGTTGGCATGATAAAAGCATTACAACCACGACCGCGGCCGCGCGAACAGCGGGCGCACAAACAAACGCCGTCGAGCAAACACTCGCAAATGGCGCCTCCGAAGCGCGAGCGAAATTTTAATTCGAACCGCATCACATCGCCGGGAATCCGAACAACGTTTTATTATACATAATGATATTCTCGGACGTGCATTTTACATTTGAATCGGAATCGCTGGATTTAAAATCAACGATTACACAACATAGACGTCATATCTGTTGTTGTTAGTTGAACTATAACAATTTACGTTGTTAAAGTTTGAAATGAAAAATACGTATTTTACAATAGCCAAAATTGAACTGGCCTTTGTTGTCTCCATATCCACAGATTTATTAAGGATCAAGTTTGTAAAGAGAGTATTGTGACAATAATTTAATAACATCACATATTGCATTGAATTGACATACATGTGTGAAGGGGAATAAAATTACGAAAGATCTCAATTAATATTCCGGCAAATAACACATGTGGTCGCAATCTCAGCGGTCTTTATCATAATTTGCTTGCAAAGCTGGGTCTGAATTTACAACGTGGCCGGCACTGCCAAGTGTAACGTCCTTGAAATAATGGGGACACGGACAGATGTTACACGATCCAACTCACTAATAACAACAAAACTTGTATTATCTCGCTTTAATGCTAAATTGTATACTCTTTAAATTTATTACAATTAGTACAACCTACGACTGCGATGAGCTAGAACATGTTGATAGTTTAAAATAACGGAAAACTTTCAAGACCGTCTAAGTACAAAGATGTTCCTCTCTTTGGCAAAACTCAACTCGACAATAAACACGCAAATACTATTCATACTAAAATAGCAGACATACCCTCCTAACCTCTCTTCTCTATGAATCTTTATAAATAATTTTAAATTGTTCTTGTTACGAAATCCGGTAGAGTCCAACAAGAGTTGGATTTTGTTTCTTCACTTGACAAAAGATCAAGTGTCAATTTTATTCTAATTAGTAGATGTGACTTACTTTGCTCACATCAGCGTGGCGTCTCATATTCACAACTCTGCTCCCACACAAACTATAATCAAATACACTATACGTTCCCATTCTCCTCCTTCCGCATATGAAATGGTTAATTGACTTTGCAACTGGTGTTGAGCTAATTTAAACTCAAAGCCTAAAGTAGTAAAACTTAAATTAGTCAATTGTGGTTATGAACGTTTCTATTACGAGCATAAAAGGATAGAATTGTATTGTGGCACTTGCAGCTCTGTCGCTGGTAGACGCTCCCGTAATTGACTTTAACTCGTTGCTAGCGGAATAAATGCAATCTAAAACGACATAAGGAAATACGGGTCACAATCATGGTATAAAACAAAGTCCCTTCACATGTCCGTCTGTCTGTTACAAACTTTCATAGATTTTTCGTTAATATGTTAATGGATTTTTGACAAAGGTTTTGCGTATAAAAGTGTGTATGTATTTGTAATCGGTGGGTACAACATTTTTTTTTAAATTATTGCTCGCAGCTCCATTGCGTGCGAAGGCAGAGCGGTTCACTAGTGTTAATATAAACAGTTGCAGACTTAGCGATCTACAAAATGATTTCTAGTATTTGCTTTCAATTGCTAAGGCGCGGTCGATGTCCGATAGCCGGGGTCCGTTGTGCCCACGCCGGTTTGTTTGCGGTGTTTTGCTTATCATCTAACATAGATCAGTCGCGAACCAGGAAAGTCGAGTCACGTTATCGACTTGACAGAATTGCGACTTTGAATATTGATAACGTAAAGTTTGACTATTTACCTAGTTTGAGAGAGCACCAGTTTCAAGCTCTCTTATCTAGATGTACTCAGCCCGCTTGAAACAGTTTAATTCTGAATCTGTTAGTAAGTTTTTAATTAAAAAAGTTTCTTGAAATGGTAGTGTTACATCAAGTTTCTACTACTCTTAAAGATATATTTTTTATGTAATTTGTGTTTTGTGGTAGATTATTTGGAAGACACATCCATGAACATTTAACAAGTAATGTTTGTCTTAGTATATTGTACTCCGACAAGGGGTATTATGTTTACGCCTACGACAAGATGAAGGTGTAAAGATATTAAATATGTTAGTAACAGCTTTAGTAATAATACTTTATAAAAACTAAAGTCCTGGTGTGAATGGTCATTTTTATGTTATTTATAGATCGTAAATCGGAATTATGTGTCGGAAATACGTGATGAGATTTCATATCGTGTCGTATTAGCATTTAAATTGTTCAGGTGTAGATATGAAGATCATTTCTAAATTATCTAAAGGGATTATGTATGAAAATGTATCCGATAAAGTACTCTAAATATGAGATTATTTTATTCTAGAGTTGTTGAAAACTTCAATATCTTAAAACTCGTACATTCAAATATGGAGCTTATGAGTTAATTTAAAGATAGCTGTGGCAGCGATTACATAAATTGTACTCAGCTTTTGTTACATAATAAAGCTTCAAGATAAATGTGATACAGGAAGACAGTTGCAATCACATTAATTAGAACTAAATTATTACTCCAAGAGATAAGAGTTAAGCACTTTATTAGTACTGCAAAACATTGATTCCCAAGTTAGACGGTGTCTTACGAGACTTATCGTTATGTTAAATGACTACTCAGTGCAGTCAGAGCGTTTCAACATTCACCAGTTTGTTCAGTACCTATTTGATAAGTTATGTTGAATTGTATTCCATAAGGCGTTACCACGTGTTGTCATTTCCATACTATATGCTTAACTGATGTCTGATAAATTATCAATTTGGGAGTAATCAATCATGTTAACTGCGACAGACGGATCGCTTTGAAACGCCGACGCTCTGATAATTTGCACCTCCCATAGCTCACGTTATCAAAGATGATAATCCTTTGTTTAAACAATCTATTTATACGTAAGCTAAGTTTGTAATATTACAAACTAGAGTTTAATACATTTATATCTATGGTTTTAAAACAACGTAGATCTTTAAGTTAATTTTTCAATTTTGACTTTATCAGTAGTTGTTAGTGGAAGATTTTGAGTAAAAACAATTCCTATTCAATAAAAAAAAAACTTATTATTCTTTCTCAAGATTAATGGTATTGTAGACCGCGAATTAAGTAGACTATACATTAATTAATTAAAAAGTAATTAAAATATAAAGGAAATAGTTTCTTCTACTCTTCATTCATATGGTATTTTGGTTTTCGTAAAACTCTCTTTATCTACCAAATAAAACAACTTTAATACTTGTAATTAACTTCATGTTTTACACTAATCATACTATCATACTGATATTATAATACGAATGTTTAGATGGATGGATGTTTGTTAGAGTTTGTAGCTTAAAAGGCTGACCACATTTCGATTACATTTGAAGTACATGTAGAGAATAGTCTAGAAGAACACATAGGCTACTCACTTTTGTTTTTTTTTATTTCCATGCAGACGGAGTCGCGGGCCAAAGCTAGTAGCTCATAAAATGAAAGAGCATTATAAGAGACCCGAGGTATTGTGACATCGTGCTGAGTATTTAGAGCGCCTTAACTAATCAACTGTATCCAATTCCCCCCATCAGCTCAATTGATCTTAATACTTGGATTGTTCATGACCGAAATGCGACGCGAAATTTTTTAATTGTTCGTCGTCAGAGATCGTTGAACGCGATTAATTGAGAACAACGTCGAACCAGACGTACTTATTATTTACGATATTTTAAATTTATTTCAATTTACCATATCAATATTAGTCTCGCGGTTTATTTTCCAGTGTTGATATTTCATATTATTTCGACTTAGACCCTAACATGGGGATTAATTAATTTTACACTTAAAAAAGTCATGATTAAAACGCTTACAATTATTAAGCACATAACTGTATCTTCGTGTGATAAATAAGGTCCACTTTTTCCTTGTCCTTTCCTAAAACATTTTGTGAGAAATCTCGTTGTATGCATCATTCATAACTTCACGCCTTTACACACAAGCCCATAAATAGTAAGTTGAGTCCATAACTTGATATAAAATAATAAGAAACAGACTAAAAATAAATATATTTCGTTTATTTGTCTAATTATAACAGAACTAGCTGTTCCCGTACGACTTCACTCGCATGAAACTATGAAGATTGTTTTATTGATTACATTTGTCAAATTCAATTGCAAATGTCAAAATGACAGACATGACATGATGACAAAGCATGGCAATTTTACTTCCTTGTTGTTGGCAGCAACTTATGGTCTCTTTCCCACATTAGGGTTTTTATCCAAAATATTTACCATCTGAGTTTAATGGCGTAAAAATATATAGCCTAATGCGTGACGTAAGTGTAGGGCTTTTTATCAAAAAAAAAAACTATTCAAAAATATGCTGTAATTGCTGACATCTTAGGCAACAAAGAAGTGTGTGTTTACGCCGTATTATAATAAGTATAGATAAAAAGTGTGTCCATATTTCTTCTATAGTAAATATTAAAGATAGACTCGACGTTGTATTGCAAATTATTTATTTATAATTGTAATATGAAAGTCGGTTAAAAGTGCGTATACGGAAATGTCATGTAACACATATATATGTAAATTACTAACATAATCTATGATTCATACAGGCGTATACTGATACGACATTTTAAAATATATAACAACATCTTAATGATAAGGCTACGCTTAAATTAAAAATACCGGTACATTTTTGACGTCCACAAATAATAAACAGTACCAGGCAGCGCTTACGAAGCGAAGTGTGGAGAGACGTAAATATATTTTAGCGACAATTTTCCTGGTATTGTTCCGCATGCAGACAGAACTTTATCCTTTCAAAGTCACGTATTTATCTATCAAGATAATGAATTACCAAGAAGAAGCCAATAGATTCTAATTAGTGTCGAAATATCAAAATTCTTCACTTTGCATTTGAAATCGTCGACCAATTAATTTCATTAGGGCATTCTTTTCAACGCGGCCGTCGTTTTCGATAACAACTAAAGCATATTTGAAATGTTCCGATCTTTTACTGTTTCTTTTCCAGACTCTCAAGTTCGTGGACGGAATTTTAATTAAAGATATTTTATTTGAAACCAGATTCTGTTATCGGCAGAAGAAATAAATTAACAGAACGATTTACACCAAACTACTCGTATATGTATAACGTTAATCTTAATGTTCTAAATAACAGGGTGTAAATTTGTAGATAGATTACATTAATTTATTTTACAAATTAACTAATTACTACTATATATTACCATTTCAACCACTTCGGTATTATATTTCCTCTGAAAATATGTTCTATAGTAATTTAGATGATATTTAAAATACAATTATTTGTATTTGTAATATTTTTTATTGAGCGTTTTCATGACACTATAAGTCTAACGCTTAAAAACCGTATCTTAAGACTTAATTCTTTAACTTTATCAATATTAACGAACGTTGGTAATTTCAGTATGAAAACAGAACCATTTGCATTTAATGTTTAGTTTCAATATCTTAGAAATAGCCCCTCTAGACACTTGAAAGTCCAGGAGTTATCTAGCAAGCAAACAAGGACGCTTATTATAGACATAACAACATCTGGCCCTGCACTTGACGTCGGCTTGAGATAGAGATGTGTTCGACTACCGACTTCCCACGATGCTTTTAGTTTTTTTTTATAAATACAGCCACATTGCCTTTGTTTTATTGCATAGCGTAAACAGTCCGGATACACCACCTAATAGATTTTTTTAATCACACAATATTTTCTTTACAAATCTTTTTTGCATGTGTAGAAACCACCAGTAACTTTGTCATACTAAGATCACTAGCTTGCCAAATTATTTTTGCTCAAATAAAGAAAAATGACTGCCGGAAAATGTCATAAAATTTGACCGAGTCTTCAACTTCAGAACAATTTCCCGATAAGGTTAAAACAATGGCCAGCTTTGTGAAATTTATAAGTCAAATTTGTTGTTTCGTAACTTTAAGCTTTTGTGTATACCCCTTTATAGTTCGATGCGGCGATGAGTCGACATAATCGCTGGGGACTACACACACATATTATATTTTGTTTATATTTCTAAGCTCGACCCCGTATTAAAACCCACGCACACACGTCCATGTTATCCCCGGATAAACAGCGTGTATAAACGTAACCCTTAAGCGTATTAAAGATAACGAGGCAGTTTACAAAAGCCAAAACATAGTAACACTGTTTTTGAATCACGTGCAAGAGTTTTTGACTCCGTATATCGGAAACTAGATTCGATCCCATCAGTCGATGTGCCATTTAATACAATGTTAGTTAATGATTGTGAGAGGTCTATTGTTCCAGCCGACAATGTATAACTGTTCTATGAGTTATCTATTATTGAAAATCACATCAATGAAACTGATTATTTTAACACAACGCAAGACGAAACAAAAGGCCATTGTTTTATAAATAAAAGATCATGTAGTGAATTCAAGAAATGTATTGTTTAAATTTGAAATATAAGTAATTAAAACGTGATAGCAATTTAAGCTTACTGATAGAGCTAATTATTGCACGGATAAAACGTGTTTCGATTTTTTATGATCTGAAGACTGGTAAATCCATTTTGGTATAAGAATCATATGGAAAGGGCATTACTAAATTAAACATCACTAACTTAAAGACATGAAGAAATATTTATGATTTAATGATTATATCACATCTATGATATACCATAGCACCAATAATATTCAATGCTGTGAAGCCATGGCTATGAATGTAAAGGATATCGTCACAATTGAGACATTGCACAACCATCGCCTACGAAACATCACCAGACTTTGCACACTGCTGAACATACTCGTAGTACTTCCCCAATGTCCTCCACAAATTGGCATCATCAACTTGCCCTTGCCACTACGGAGGGTCAGCACAGTATGTGCTGCTCTTCCATATATTTCTATCAGCCGTCATATCTAAATCCACTCCTTTCTTAAATACTTTCTTTACACAAACCATCCATACGTTCTTCGTCCTCCGCAAAAACGCATGGAATATAAATATTATATCTAACATACGCAATGCAGTTTTACTCCTGCCCATTTACCGGTTCACTACGCAATTGTTAAACGAAACAATGAAGCAAAAACTATCGTTGTCTGACAAAGCGTACGCACCACAATCAGTGACGGTTCGCTGGAACGATAGAGTTCCTGTCATTGTCTGGCCAAGCCAACAGCCACCGCTGCGAACCACTTCTGTTTACTATGCTTCAATCACACGGAAATACGTACGTTCCCACGACACAACTGTTATAGTGGGTAATAGTAGGTTTTCTTTACACAGAGTTACTTAAGTGATAGATACAAAGCTTTATGAAGTTAAGGATCTTAATATGTTTCAATTAAGACGATACATATTTCGATTTTCAATTGATGTAGTTATTAAATTTTCTAAATTAAAAATTAAGAACTAAAAATACACCCTGTATATGAACGCATAAAACCTATATTTACACGGTTAAGGTGACTTGAAGAAAATGCAAAGAAGTAGCGATAAAGATCATAGTTCTATCGTTTGAACTTTTTTAACCTTTATAAACCTGACATGAACAACATGCGTGGTCCTTTTTTGACCGACTTCCCAAAAGAAGGAGGTATTCAATTCGACGGTATATTTTTTTTTTTTTTTT
>NW_013524934.1:2277091-2285283 GCF_000836215.1 Papilio polytes
GAGAATATTTTGTTTTTGGTGTATTTTGTTTTGTTTTTAGTGCATTTTGTTTTGTTTTTCGTGTATTTTGTTTGGAAGTCGGTTTTATAAAGTCAACTCAAGCATGAAGAGATGTTGAACTTTATAGTACGGTGATCACAATGTGTGTTCATCGTAGTGTGAATCTGTTATTACATGGTAATGTTAAAACGTAATAATCTGTACATCTAAATGTTTTATTATGAACTAGCTTTCGTCCATGACTCCGTCTGCGTGGAATTAAAAAACTGAGCAGTCTATCTCTACGTCTATGCAAATTTCATGGACATCCATGCAGCAATTTAGGCTACAATTTTTAACAAACAGCCATAATTCTAATGTATTTATAATATTACTAAGATAAACAAATCTTACGTCAAAATAGCATTATTTGTAACTCGTTTAAATTCACCGTCAAAAATTGCCATTAAAGAAATGTGTCTATTCCCTATTTTTACGACAATTTTGTATCAAAAATGAAATTTCAACAACGTAACAATAGGGAAGAGTAATCAAAAGGCCTTACTTTTAAATACGGCAAGCGTGCTGGTCCATATTATTAAACATGTAATCACCTGTCCGTTCTGGGTATTGCAAAAAAATTGTTACATGTCGACATCTTAAGGACCACTTTCACTTGACAGCGCAAGCCACAAAATTTGAACATCCTTTAAATAAGGAAATATTTTTAGACACTCTGTTAAGGTATAATTTAACTTATGGCGGTAGAAATAAAGTGTAATTTAGCATGATGTAGAACTATTAAAACGAACAATGGTTGACATCAGGATTAGGGCAAGGGGAAACACGGTGTCAGCACCTAACGTTTTGTACGGCATTATGCTTCAGTGTCGCTACTTTAAACCGAGACTTTGATTCTTTTTGTATACGCTCCTTTACAACGATCGTGTTCGACCTGCGGGAATTTATCCGTACAGTATTGCGATTGACTTTGGGAATTCGGGATTTGGTTAGTTTGTTTTATTGTAACAATATTCCATTTTACATGAATGTTTTATTACATATACGTAAAACGAAACTCATATCCCTCATTGCTCAAACAAGTTGTAAGTATGGGTTAAAATTTTCTTATTCAATCATACTTATATTAAAAATGCGAAAGTTTATATGCATAGATGTTTGTTAGATTTTTTAGCCTAAACGGTTGAACAGATCTGGATGTAATTTGGCATAGAGTATAACATAGTCTGGAAGGACAAATAGGCTACTTACTTTTGTTTTTTTTTTAAATTGTACGCGGACGGATTTGCAGGCAAAAACTAGTACTTAACATTATAAAGAGGAAGGTTTGTATTTTTAAGTATTGAAAAAACTCAAAAACTACTATAGCGAATTCAACAATTTTTTTACTATTACAAAGCTACGTTATCAGTGAGTAACAGACTACGTTTTTGTTACGTTTACGCGTGCGAAGTCACGAGCAAGAGCTATTTTCTTATAAATTATATATATTAAGCTTGTATGGTGTACTAAATTTCATGACATTATCCAGTAGACAACGTATGTCATTAAGCAATGATAATTTGTTCAAGTCGCAGTACATTAAGTGAGATTTGGCCGTGTGTGGCCAGGACGTCATCACTGACCAATCAGTCTCGGTGATTTTTATCGGTCACGAAAAGAGAATACAAGATAATGTAATAGACGTTTTTGTATAACAAATTAAGGTTAAATACGGAACGATTTACAATACAATAAAACAAACTCATAAAGCTTATAATGTTTAAAATTGTAGAATGTAAAATGACGATGAATTTCAATTGACATGATCCTAACTAAACCTTACTTGTACATTCAAATAAATATGTGTATTTACGCATAAACGTAATTACCATTGTATTAGTTATTTCATTTTCTAGTAGTTATATCGCGAATATCGTTAAGTGTCTTTCTTGCAACTTTTATTTTAAAAATAAACCATTATTAACTGTATTCTAAGTGTAGTCTAAGTTCGCACGGTTTCAAGACACATCTAGAGTATACGACTGGTTATTACCGACTGGTACTGTATAATTGCGGGGAGTACTGATCGAACTTTTTCCAACTAAGTGAACTCTAAGTAATTATGCTTAATTACGTCGTCAAGTCTACATCATCCGCAGTACATCGTGGGATTAGATGATTTGGTGTTTCTTGAGAGTACCGTTTCCCCAAGCTATTCAAATAAAAAAAATTAAAAATTTTTAGTGGCCAGTAATTATAGCCATACAGATTTAAAAAAGTAAGAAATAATGGTTTTCATCACAGGTAGCCGTATCAAGAGTTATTAACAAGTCTCCGTTAAGCTGCATTATTAATTGTTTATTGAAAGCACTTGCCCGACAAGCTATAGGACGTTCCTCAAAGGGGTAACATGCATCGTTGGCGCTATTTATAAAACGCCCGCTTAAGTTGTTTTTTTAATCATGGCTGCCACTCCTGCGCCAGCACCTGTCGCTACCTCAACGCTGATTGGCCTACACTCAGACACAAAAGTCAATAACATCTTACTCGGTCGTGGCCACCCTCGTGAATCTCCCTTATCTTTTTCATACTTATCTCGATGTATTTATTACTTTATATTTTGTTACCTGATTACTTCCAGCGTGTGTTTTTCCCGCTTCCTTTCTATTCATCTAATTATAATTTTTTGTCTAACACATATAAATTTGTGACTATTTAATCAACACACAAACTAGATTACGACGACATTTATTACTTTAACCCTATACTAATTTACGAAAACTTTCAATTGTATCTCGACTGGCCGATCTATGTAATAAATTGTTAACAAAGCCGATACCCTAATAATTATGGTTATTCTCCTAATTAAGAAATATAGCAATCTAAACTGAAGTGATTAATGTCACTGATAACTTTTTTCTTTCAATCAATATAGAATTGGTATCTTTATGTTTACACATAATAGAACCTTTCCTTAATAACAAACAAACCTTGAACAAAAGCCCAAGACCGATATGAAGGAATTTACTAGACCAGGCCCAGGCCCAACCGCGGTTGTAGTGCCTCTGATGATGATGATGACAGTAGAGCCTTTTTTTATAATATAAGGTGACAAACGAGCAAGCGGCCACCTGAATCCACCGAAATGGAAAGCGACCGCTGCCTATCAACATCCGCAATTGCAGATGCATTGCCTACCCTTCATTGACGGAGCAGGAGACGCACCTAAAGATATTTCCCCTTCCTATGCGACTTTTTCTTCCTTCCCACCCTATCCTCTTAAGAAAAGGGTGGAAAGGGAAAGGGACTAAAATTAGGCATTAGCGAGACTAAATTATTGTCAGACACATTTCATCACAAAACGGAGTTAAGTACCGCAATACTAATACTACGAGTATGCTCCCTCTTGTCGCCAATTACTTTCCCGTCAAAACAACTGCAGATCCTAATATAATATAGAAATAAGCGAAACACGTACACTGGCGACTAGGCCACTCGGCCATAATGTTTTATTAGATATTTTCTAACAGATAAAATAGAATCGATGGGCGATTCATAATGTTTTGGTCATTTAATACATTAGTCCTAGCGTAATCATTCGATTTCATCTCTGAATGTACAGTCAGCTGCACAAATTTGTATGTATTTACTAAGCTATATTGACTTGGACATGTTTTAAGTTTCAAACACAAGTGTGCGCGTGTCTATCCGTAGATTTCCGACCTGGAATATATGTCATTGACGAATAAGTACACCCATATTTTGAAACCGAAGGCCTACACAAGCTTTGTAAACGTATACATATATATGTGCAGCTGACTGTACCTGTAGTACGGTGTACATAAAAAAGGCAAGTCGGTAACGGCTACTTTTGAAATGCGTACGAAGATTGACAATCGCTGATAACATTTAGATACTAACCATGTCCATGGCGAGCCATTAAACAAATGGACAGCTCTAAGACGGCGAATTGATTATTGTGATAAGTCACTTTGACGACTACGTACATTTCAAATATGAAATTGATTAATTCAAAGGAAAGAATCATAACCTTTTATAAGCAATAAGATAAGGAAACTTACCTGATAGTTTATGTTATTTCGAATAATTATGTCTGCAGAATCCGTGGTTATCTAAACTGTAAGAAAATAAGCCATTACACATTTAGACCAACAGTTACAATTGCTTATTGCGTTTTACATATTTTCTTAAGTTTTTAAATATTTGCATTTGCATTGTCATATTGTAAATTTTCATTTGTAACATATTGATAATTTATTTACATTCTTGTCACAAAAGAAATGCTTCTGAAGGATTATCTTCTTTCTTAATAACCTTGCCGAAAAGTCTTTGAAATAAATCGAATAGCTTGTGTCAGCATTCTTTGAGTTACCAACCGAAGCTGTCATTTCATGATACAATCTGACGAAGGCATTCGACGTCCGAATTGAAGCCAATGGAATTTGAATCGGAAGCTAGACTAAGATTTATTATAATAGATTATTGAAACGATTAATCAACTAAATAATAATAACTTTTTATGCATTATGATCATTTAACGTATTAAAATTCACAAAAGAATTTTTCACACTTTTTATTTATCGTAGTTAAATTTCTTATTACTGACGACTAGTGGCCTATTGGTCGAAATACGACCAAATTTAATCATAGAATGTTTCTTTCTTTAAAAAACTTTTATCTTTGTCACATTAATTGCGTCAAATGTTTATACTTTCCCGCAGTTTACTTAAACAGTACAAAGATCTCGCTTCACGTATTAATACGAGTAGATCTGCAATAAAATCAATGAATTTCTCTTTGAAATGCCGTCTCGTTCCTTCACTTCACTTGGTATTGTTTTAAAATGCGGTCCACTGACATTGTTCTCCTTTCAATGTCTGCATGTGTGCAACACTTTTCAATAACTATTGTCTTTTGATGTTTCGAAACACATGCGTTTATTTCATCTTGTTTATTTTACCACGATTAAATAAATCCTTTATCATCAAATGTAAATATATACAAAGATAATGTTGAGACTTAAATCCGAGTTGCGCGGTTTATTCCGATATATTTCTGTAGCCGTTAATACTTAATGAGTAACGCGCTATCATCTGATGTTACGTGGTGATGTAGTCATGTATCATCTTATCCTAGTCCCGTAGTGTCGGCGCACACGGTTTTCGTTCTCCAAATAACTCTATCATCCGCCATTTCAGTCATCACACTCTTCTTTATCATGTCACATAATGACATTTTTCCAAATTAAACCTTAACATTCTAAATAAACCCTGAAAAACTGTTCAATTTTTTTCTCTAAAATATGACTTGTATATTATAAATTGTATAACCAGTGTGAATAATCGACGTCATTTAAAAGGATTTTTATCAAACCGATTTCCGAGAACGAGTCGATAAAAATCAGCCCGCCTCTTTATTATTTTATAGTTCATAAATAACTTGCAAATCGCCTTCTTAATTAAGTTCAAGAACCAGTCCGCGGGTCCAGTTCCACTTGCCGCTTTCGAAAATAAGTTAGCTTATTAAGTATTTTCGAAACGTTCATACCTACTTATACATTAAATTTAATTATCAATATCACGTAAGATATTGTTTACATCTTACGAAAGATTAAATTAATAACAGCGAGTCACACTTGTTTTGCTTGCTTTTAAATTACATAATGCGCAAAACTTTCCACTTAACATCCAAATAAAAACTGTACAGTGGTTTTACTTTAAGTGAATATATTTAAAAATCTTCACAAGTCGCAGTTAACAAATTACAAGAAGTCCAGCTCAGCGTTTAAATATTTTTTAAGTTACGTAACATAAAACGTCGATCTGATTGTATTACCAATATCACAGATCGATATTTTTGCGATGATTTAAATTAGGTTGTAGTAACATCACTAGTAAATCATCAATTGTCTTAATTCCCTTTTATGATGAACGAAATTAATAAAACGCGTTTAGAGGGAGGTAACTATTTGCCTCAAAAAAGTCTAAAACACTCCTAATTTCGTATTTCCAATTTAAATGGTCTAAAATAAACATTTAAACGATTTAATCTAAAACAAATGATTCCTTAAAATGTCTATAATGGCCTTTAGACTTTAAAATATCGATAAAAATCATGAACAACACTAATTCAAGTTCTCATAAATGGTGTGAGTGGGCGTTAATTACAATAACGTGAAAGCTAATGACTTTGATGATATCGAATACAAAAACACGTTTATAACCTTAGAGGTTAGATTGTGTTGGATTATTGGAAATAAGCGGAGTATCCATTTACTATTATATTTATGGAGTCAAAAATATTTTTCACCATTAGTGGAACAGTTTTAAGCCTATCCTGCCTTTATTTGTGCGTGTTTATGTGTGCCTTATATTTTCTGACAGAATTAACGCAATAAGGGCGTCTCTTATGCTTATGGAACTATTAGTTGTCATCAGTAAGTACTCGTAGATTCTATCAGAATTTACGATGTAAACGGTAACGTTAAAAAAACGGTAACGGCAAAATCATTAAAACTCGGTTTTAAATTTTACTTTAGAATTAGTAAGTGGAAATAGCTTGATATTGGAACTGAGACCGTTATGTCTTGTTTTTACGGGCGCTGGGTTTTACAAAAAAGGGTTCACTCGGCAGCGCGCTGATCGTCGACAGCAAGGCGCGTGACAGCTCGCGGCAGCGCTGCGCCTATCTCTACAGACCAAAAAGCGATACAACCAACCTAAAAAAACAACTGCAACTTAAACGACTTTAAGTCTTAAAATAAAGTAACAAGGTTTGAAATTCAACCACACATAGCTTGGATAGAAAATTTTTAAGCTATCTAAAGTTATTTAACACTTTTAATTCATCTCAAACTTTATTGGAATGTGTTAAGATTGCTTTTGTATTGACTGGGAACGAGATGATTGGTTACGCTGTAACGAAATGATCGGGCGCTAATAAAACGACACAATAGAACGGTCAATGTGTCTCGTGCCATAATTTTTGTTGGCCGACCGACCCACAGAACCGAACACTTTTTGTCAGGTAGTACTGCACTTTTTCAGCTTATCTAAATCACGAAGCACCTCAACGTATAATGGAATACTTCGACTGGGTCGTTGGACAATTTATTTTCAATCTCATTTTTTCACTATATCGATACAATAATAAAAAAGATACCATTTCCAACAAAACATACTTGAACGACGCGACACAAGTAAAATAGTATTTTTTAACACTTCTCACACCTTTTGTTATTGTGTTGGTACCATTACCCAGACTTTAATTAAATTAAATTTAAGATCGTTACATAAATCATCAATTTAAAGTTGGGCAGTAAAAGGGACGGATGAAAGGAGAATACATGTAGCGGAAATGCGAATGTTAAGATGGATGTGTGGGGTAACACGATTGGATAAGATACGAAATGAGTATATTAGAGGAAGTTTGAGAGTAGCCCCAGTGGTTGAGAAAATAAGGAGTAAAAGGTTAGAGTGGTATGGGCATGTTATGAGAAGGGATGAATCGCATGTAACAAGAAAGATGTTAGTTATGAATGTGGAGGGGTACATCGGTAGAGGTAGACCTAGAAAGAGATGGATGGATTGCGTGAAAGGTGACATGATCAAGAAGGGACTGATGACTGAGATGACGGATGATAGAATGCTTTGGAGGACGAAAACCCGGTGCGCCGACCCTACGGGAGTAGGATAAGGCAGGGGGGATGATGACATAAATCATCAATTATTTTACCGTCGAAAAATGTCCGTAATTTTTGTGTTTCTTCCTTATCGGAGTACCCTAAAAACTACATAAGAAAACCATTTGATTCAATTTTATATCCATAGAGAAAGACATTTTCGAAATTATGACAGAAAAAACAATAACAAAAACGTAGGGAAAGGAAAGTAATTAAAAAGATCATTAACCACCCTCCTTTCTGACTGGAATAATATTTTGCTAGAGCGTTATTTCCTTCGCTCATAAACATTTCTACGCTAATGTGACCTTTAATTAATTTTATAAAAACAATGAACAGCTGCAAATACCATCGCCTTGCAGAAAGGGAGCAGACATCCATCCAAATATTACTCAAAACGAGGAAACTAATTAGTAAAAACAAAATACACGAAAAATAAAACAAAATGCACTAAAAACAAAACAAAATACACCAAAAACAAAATATTCTCAAAAAAAACAGTACACTA
>NW_013524934.1:2287007-2319191 GCF_000836215.1 Papilio polytes
AAAAAAAAAAAAAAAAAAAAAAAAAAAAAAAAATAAATATACCGACGAATTGAATACCTCCTTCTTTTGGGAAGTCGGTCAATAATGTGTTCGGATAGATTGATCTGTGGATGTTTTTACTTCGTAACAGAGCGGAAAATTATAGTCCAGTACATAGACTACTAATTTCGACACCTTTAAAAATCTACTAGTTATGATATAGTGAAATAAAAGGAAATTTAAATGTTGGTGCTTAGAACAAATTTATTACGAACCGGTTGAAATTAGCATTTGCCTGCAGAAATCAGGGTGCCCGGTACATAGAGCAAGCTCGTTACCGACGTAACGGTAGAACTTTCAACGACTGCCAGCGCCTGAGCTTTTTTAAACTTCAAAATTTATTTATCTTCGAAATGTGCAAAGTTCTCGGAAGTCTTTCATTTCAAATTTTACAAACAAATATTAAACTTCAGATGCTATATGAATTGTTAAATGTATTTATTCTTTTACCAATTGACGTTATTAAATATAAAATCAACCTTTGGCTGATGAAATACAGCTCAAATTATTAAAATAATAGCTTTCGCCCGCGACTCCGTCCGCGTGGAATTAAAAAAAAACTGATTATCCTATGTGTTCTTCCAGACTATCCTCTACATCTATGCCAAATTTCATCGAAATCCGTTCAGACGTTTTGGCTACAAACTCTAACATCCATCCATCTAAACTTTCGCATTTATAATATTATTACTAGCTTTCGGTCGCGATTCCGTCCGCGGGAAATAAAAAAAAAATTTGAAGAAATTAACAATATTCTCCTACTCTTGCTCGTCATATTTAACTCCGCCTCCCGTAAGCTACTATTCCTGTCGCGTATCATAGATTTACATGGCATAAGTACTTATAATACTTCAACGTTCATAATCTTCATAAATTCATAAAACATCGATAAATCTCAGAAACTTCAACGTTGATTGAATTTAAACGAAACTTGATATTTAAATGAAAGTTTCTACAAAGATTGTGAATGTATTACAATACGTTTCCACTACCGAAACATGCAACAAATGTATCGTCTTCGCACATTTAAAAAACAAACATTCTGTTTAATATTTGTAAAGGAAAACTTGTAATTTATACTAATATTATATTATAAAAAGGAAAGATTTTTATTTTTGTATGTATTGAAAAAACTCAAAAACTACTAGGTCGATTTTCAAAATTCTTTCAACATTAGAAAGATAATTCATCTGTGATTAACATAAGCTATATTTTTTAATTTCACGCAGGCGAAGTCACAAGCAACAACTAGTTTAAATTAAACATGAATTCAATAAATACATTTCAATATGCACCTGTGCAAGTAACCATTATTTAACCTTCTAACTTGTAACAGCTGGAAGTACTTAATGTCAGCGCAGGGCACGGGCCAACTTACGAATAGAAACTCTCGGACCTTTGAGATTTATAGTTTTCAAGTAGAATAATTTTATCAACATTACCAACAGAGTAACAGTGAACGATACAAAATTTAGAAAGTACGGTACAACACACGGTTTAGGAATACGGTTGCTTTTTCCAGATTACAATCGCCAATTACAATTATTTAGATATTTCTTTTGATGTTAAGACTATTAGTTGCTTAGATTCTCTTAGTTTCTATTATTTTATTAGATTTTATACTTGATAATCGTTCAACTTTGTGGAAAAAATAACGTTGATCATGTCTATAATGTCGAAACACTAAAGGCGCTGACACACCTCAAACTAAACTATCGCACAACTGTATAGTCTCGTTTTCATTTCTATGAGCTTATATGAAGGTGCGCACATTACTCGATTTTTAGTTGTGCAACTAAACAGTTGAATGGGCTGCGAAACAATTGACAATCGATGAAATGTCGTGCGATTGTTTAGTCGAAGGTCTGCGCCCGCTCTAACAACTATCAAAATATACGAGTACATTCATTGTTACAGTTTTAATACAAACTTTAACAATTATTAAGACACGAGAGGTTTAGGCTAAGCGCTCTGCGTTCCGCCACCTCAAGCCCGGTGAATCTGTAAATGCCTCTTCAAGGCAGACAGTGGCCATTACGTCACAAAATAAAAATAAGACACGTCAAAAGTGTCAAGGTTTACAATTAAATCGAGTTACAAATGAGCTACGTTTTGTCAGAATTTGATCTGATGTCATAAATAATACCTTTATTGCGGTACCAGTTTTCTACGGCAGTATACAATACAGTTAAGTATATCGTAGTCTTAAAGTGACACGTGTATGAGATCTTATATCTTCTTGTTTTTTATCGAAGTAATTTAAGAATAACGTCATTCAAACATTGAAAAATATTTCTGACATTTAACTACTATTACACATATACTCCGTCTGCGCTGAATTAAAAAATAAGAAAAAAACAAAGCACAGTTCAACATCTATGCCAATCAACAAGATTTTCAGCCGTTTAGGAAGTAATCTCGAACATCCATCTATCTAAACTTTCTCATCTATACTATTGTAATAAAGCGTAAACACACACTTCTTTGTTGCCTAAGATGTCAGCAATTACAGCATATTTTTGAATATTCCTTTTATTAATAAAAAGCCCTACACTTGCGTCACGTTTTAGGCTATATATTTTTCCGCTATTAAACTTAGGGGGTAGATAAATTGGATAAAAATCCTAGTGTGAGAAAGAGACCATTAGCTGCTGTCAACGTCAAGGAAGCAAGATTGCCATAATAAGGTAATTGGTTTTTTTGACATTTGCAATTGAGGATTTGACAAATGTAAACAATAAAATAAAGTTTTTATAATTCATACGGATGAAGCCGCACTGCAACAGCTAGTTTATAATATTAGTAAGTATTTATAAATTACGTCCAAGACTCATTCTACTGCACAATTGGTAATACTCCAATTCAATTTCATATAATCATGTACCCTCAGGCTTCTAAATCATAATTCCAATTAATACAGGAGTAATATTGAAAACTAACATACTAAAATCCGTACTATTATTGAATTATAGAAATTCCATTCAAATGAATACACGTCTTTGAAAATAAAGTACCTTATAAATCGACTGCATTGCGTCAACTAAACCTAACACAATTCATATTGATATATCCAAAGTGTGCAATATTGAACTTTATTACAATATCATTTAGAGTGTTTATAAAAGCATGTAAATTATCTTTGTGCATTCTCCTTGGCAAAGTTTCCTGTCGTACATCGACAAGCTAACAACATCGCATATAAATCTCGTATAAAAAGGTAAAAAGACATAATATATTTAGACGAGTTCTTCAACTTATATGATACTAGTTGTTGCCCGCGACTTCGTACACGCACTCTTAAGATAAGAAAGTAGCTTATAATATGCTCGGATTTGTCAGCTACCCTTCAATAACAGTCCGGTCGAAATCGGTTAACCGGTTTCGAAGATTATCCGAAACAACCGCGGCTTGCGGACAGATACACAAACAGACAGACAGTAACATTTTTTTAAAGCGATTTTTATTATCAGCAACGCAAATACATCATCTTTCCGAAATGGTAACTTTCTTTTGATATTACAAACAGTCACTTCAATTTTATTATATGTATAGATGAAGATTTAACCCCAATAAGGTATAATTGATATTTTTGTACGAAGCGTATACCTTAGTATAAAGATTAATTAATTTGATAGATCCAAAGGGTAAACGAAATGTTAAAGCAATTAGTATTTGATAGTGTTATCGTTATTCCAAAGGGCAATTTAAAAAAGTCAATTAACTCGCTTATCTAACGTCATTACTGACAAAGCCTACGGGTACAATAAAAACTAAAAGTTTTTCATGTACGCAACGAAAATAGTTTGAATAATGTTTTAGCCTGCAGCTATATTTTTAATTCCACAGAATTTTTTTTTCTCAAACTCTTGACTTAAAACGTTGATATAGTTACTGTTAGTAACATTTACTAACCCTAAACTTTTGACACTTAAAAGTTCACGTGATTAGTGCAAATGATATAGTGAATTGTGTACATTTGTAAGACTAAGAGCCTGTCCCACCAAATTGTCTGATAACAAACCAACGTGTAAAATATGTAAAGGAAATATCGTATTTTGTTACTTTATCTGACAGTGACGTCATTATTAGCTATCAGAGCCTCTATCAGCCATTGACCAACGTTAGGTTGGGCGTGTCTTTGCGATCGCCTAGGAAAGTTGACAGAGAGGAGCGCCAGAGGTCTACAAATTTCTCTCACGTAACACTGTAACCTTAGTCATGGTAAATGAGAGGGAGCCAAAAAATATCGGCCAGGGAGAAGAGCTAAAGCCAGTACCAAAACTTCCGTATTCTTTAGCTATTTCCTTGCCTATAAATAACTAGCTGTTCCCGTGCGGCTTCATCCGAATGAAATTATAAAAACTTTATTTTATTGTTTACATTTATCAAATTCTCACTTGCAAATGTCAAAATACCAATTACCTTACTATGACAATCTTGCTTCCTTGATGTTGGCAGCAGCATATGGTCTCTTTCCCACATTAGGGTTTTTATCCAAAATATTTACCTCCTAAGTTTAATGGCGTGAAAATATATAGCCTAAAGCGTGACGTAAGTGTAGTGCTTTTTCTTAAAGAATGAATTATTCAAAAATATGCTGTAGTTGCTGACATCTTAGGCAACAAAGAAGTGTTTGTTTACGCTTTATTATAATAGTATAGATTATAAAATCATGCTGACACTTTTTTTTTAATATTCCATGATTCTAAATAAATTAGTTATAAATTTCATGAGACTATGCAAGTGACATACATTTGTATTAAATGTATGGATAATTAATCATTTAAGGTCTAGAGAAATCTTCTTAGTTTTAGTATTTAAAGTGTTAACTAAGTGTGAAAAGAATTAATACTTCGACTAGTCGCCACAGTGGAACTGTTGTTTAATTAAACTCTACTTTATGAAAGTAACTTCAGTTTTAATATTTTACCAGCGGAATAAGCTCTAATGGGAAACGTTTATTATAGAATCCTTTATTACTTTCCATCGTATGCCATAAGCGACCGTTCAATACAATGTTTTGTTAACACAAACTAGTTTACTCTTCAAGTAGTTTTTATGAGGTTATTAACTCATTTTGTGTTTTTTTAAATGTGATTGACGCTGTATAAATATTCAAATATATTGCATAAAATTCTTCTATACAAATAAAGGGAAAGATTTGTATTTTTGTATGTATTGAAAGAACTCTAAAACTATTTGTCCGATTGCAAAAATTCTTACAAAAGGCTATCTTTATCAATAAACATTGGCTATGTTTTTACTGTTTTCTATTTGATGTGGGCGAAGCCGCGAGCAAGAGCTAGTATAAAATATCAGAGGTTCACAAAGTTCTTTCATTCAACATCCATTTTAAAAACCTATTATATTGTAGCGCCCATTTTTTACTTAAAACCCTCAGTAAAAATGCATATTGACCTAGTTGAAGATAAGTCTAATAGAAACAGTTTGTGTAAACCAAATGCTGGTATTAGACTTCACCTAAGATATCTTAACACTTCGATACTAATATAAAAGAGGAAAGATTTGTATGTTTGTATCTATTGAAATAACACGAAAACTTAGCCGATTTCAAACCTTCTTTCACCGTTAAAAGCTACGTTATCACCGAGTAACAAAGAATATATTTTATTCTTTAACTAGCTTTCGCCCGCGACTCCGTCCGCGTGGAATTAATAAAAACAAAAGTGAGTAGCTTATGTGTTTTTCTGGACTATCCTCTACATCTCTACTAAATTTCATCGAAATCCGTTCAGCTGTTTAGGCTACACACTCTAACAAACATCCATACATCCATCTTAACTTTCGCATTTATAATATTACTATGATTTCACGCGGACGGAGCCGCAAGGAATATCTAGTAATATTTTAAATACTTATTTTGTTTAAAGAATTACAAAGTATTGTAGAAATAGATTATTTAAATCAATACGCGAATAATAATGTTCCAAAGAAATAATTAACTACCAAATATTTTGCATTGAAAAAAATATTTGGAACAAGCCACTGACCTCGTTGTGACAAGTATTCGTTTCGTTGAGTTCAACTTTTAGAAAAAAAAACCGGGCTAAGGTACTCTCACTAATGGCAAGACGGAGACAGGGAATTTCAGTAAAAACTGTACAACATTGGGATTTCTAAAAAAATTTTATTTATTCATCACTAGCTTTCGCTCGCGAATTCGTCCGTGTGGAACTTAAAAAATCTAGACTATCCCTTACATCTATGCCAAATTTCATCAAAATTCGTTTAGTAGTTTAACTCTGACAAACATCCATCCATCTAAACTTTCGCATTTATAAGTAAAAAGTAAGACTGATCTGAAATGTCAATAACCTAAATGGTTAGAGTGGTAGACGGTTCGAATCCCGCCATTCGACTATTGTAAACCATTCCTAGCAACAAGAGAGGGCTTTTCTATTTTTGTGTAAGAGGTGGTTTTGTAACTTAACAGGACTCAAACCTGTTTTATTTAGAAGAAGTAATAATCGATAAATTACCACATACACAAAATTATTTTCGGAATAAATGTGCATGAGAAATTCATGATTGAAGTTGTCGTTTTTTTACAAAGCTTAGGTTGTTAGTAGAATTTATGTATTGTTGTGTGTCGCTTGAAAATACGAATTACTGTAACACACCAACGTAGCACTGAATCAGCGGGTTTTCGGGTTTAGGGATTATAAAAATGGAATGCAAAATCCGCAAGTTTGTGTCGACGCTGCCGTTTCAAATTAAAATTATATTTGCATAACTACACATTTGAAAAATTTACTTTTGAGCTTTTTACCCGAAAAAGAGAGTAAAGATTTTTTTAAACTCTTTTTCATTGTGATATTTTATCCTAAACTGCTATAGATATTGATTTTAATTGCAAAGTGCTATTCAATACATGTTTTTCTTCGAGATATTACAAGCATCAGCTCACTCTATCATCACTGAGGGCCTCAATGCATACACTAAGTTAGTGACTAGGTAATAGCCAACCTCGCTACGACTTCATACATATTTAAATTTCTTCGCAGGTATTGTGTAGCTTACATCACATGGTTTTCCTTCATTTTTATTATCGTCAATAGATTTGATTGTATATAGGAAAATGTCAATAAAACTCTGTCGATCCACAGGCCGCGTTTGTGTCAGGTAATTTTTGGAACGGCTTGATAGATTTCGATGAGACTTTGGCAGGAAGATAGTTGAAGTGCGAGGAAAAGTTAAAGCTACCTTTGAAACTCAATGCTCACGAATTTGCGAGGAACAGCTTGTGTTCAATAAAATCAAAAAATGTGTGTTATTGATAGATATTAAACCTTTAACTAAATAAAAAACTTTAGGTAAAATTTAATAAGTATCTAGTTTTGACCAAAAGGAATATTCAGTACTAGCTTCCTCCCGCGACTCCGTCCACCTGAAATTTAAAACAAACAAAAAATATAGCCTATGTTACTCACAGAAATATTACCTTTCTAAAGGTGTAAGATTTTTTAAATCGGCCCAGTAGTTTTTGAGCCTATTCATTACAAGCAAACAGACAAAGTTCAAAGTATTCCTCTTTATAACATTAGTATAGACAATAGATAAGCGAAAAATAATTGTCTAAAGCGCACTAAAACTTTTGTTTTTTTTCTGTAGCGCAGTAGAAAAGAGTCGATGTCATTTATCACGCTGCAAATGGAACATTGGAGCACTCTCGGCTGTATCTCTGGAACACTTACTGGCAATGTTCCACAAACTGTTGTTACAACTAGTCTGTTAATAAAAAACAGTTAATTTTTATCTTTGTTTGTATACATTAGGATTATATAATCCTAATAGAATATACTAGAAACTGAATATTATAAATGCGAAAGATTAGATGGATGTTAGAATTTGTGGACCAGACTGATGAACGGATTTCGATATCTGGCATAGATGTAGAGAATATTGGAAGTACAGGCTACTTGCTTTTGTTTTTTCCACTTCGAAGAAGCCACAGGCTAGTAATATAAATAGATTTGACGTGTACTGCAAAGCTGTATATTAGTAAAGGGGTTTATTAGTATCTGGACTTTTAGCATGGATTTATTTTGAGAATTCTACACTTAGCGTTAGTCTTAGTAACGTAATTACACCTTAGTAGTTTCACTTTTAAAGGTGATTCTAATAAAATGTCTTAGCCGATTCCAAATGGTAGCTCAACCCAGGCTTAAAATGTCATTCGTTAAAATGGAAAGCAAATCTCGTTGAAAGCGGATTCCTGCGGGAATCCCGCCAAAAAGCTCAAAGATACGAGAGCTTTTAAATCCCTCTTTGATTTCGTCCTGATTCATGACATCTACATTTGTCGGTGTACAATCAAATGGCAATATTTATTTTCACTTGATTAAATGCGATATGCTCGCTCAGACGTTTTTAATTTTTTTTTATTCACATACAAATATTATATTCCAATACATGTCTAGTTCAGATCGACCATCTAAGGCCCGGTATACACGTTCAGTTTCGCCTCGTTAGATTTAGCTGAACGTTACAACTGTTTAGATAAAACGGAACATGTGTTCTTTAGGGGACTTTACGTCAAGTCAGTCGTTACTCACTTCTCGATCACGCCATGTTTCATGTAGTCAATTTATCTGTTCCTTGGTCTATTCTACTGATTCCTTTAGTTGTCATATGGGAATTTTCTCTTCTTAAAATTTGCCTATACTATGATACCCAAATAAGATGTTAAGGGTGCTAGAATGTTTGGACCTTTCTAGAAGATCTTGAGTTTTTTTTTTATAAAAGTAGCTAACGGCCATTCGATATATCTACTTTATCAGTTACATATAAAAATACAGTCCTGTATTTTTTGTGTAAATATTATTATAGAAGTACCAGGAAACCATAAAATACATATCAATTCGACCACTGATCTATTGTGACTTCATTATACTACAGCTGAAACAACACGATACTGCAGCGTACGTCCGCGGGCACTAATTAAGGCCATACGTAAACAATGTGAATGATTGTTATTAATTGTTTTATTATTATGTACATTTCCCGATAAAATGCATTTCGAGAATTTTGTTTTCGATGCATAAAATTAAACAGCTTTGAGGTTATAAATATTATTTTAACGGATCATATTTTATGTTCGAATGATAATCATTATTTATTTAACGATAGTATCTTAACTCCCACTCTTTTATTATTCTCATTGAAAAATAGTTTAACACTAGCTTTCGCCTGCGATTGCTCTCGTGGAATAAAAAAGCCTGGTGTGCCATAGTATCCTATGTGTTCTTCCAGGGTAACCTCTATGCAAAATTTCATCGAAATTCGTTAAACAGTTTAGGTTACAAACTCTAACATCCATCTAAACTTACGCATTTATAATATTAGTAAGATTATCTTTTACAGCATAAGTTGACGGATATAGGTACCAAATTAAGGAATCGAACGTTGCCCATGAATTTGCCTCCTAAAGATCCCTTTGCCATATAAGTTGAAGACGATAAAATCTAAAATAAGGCCTCCAGCATGCACTCATAAGATGAAACGCATAGTTGTTTACACGTGACGCTTTTCTTCAGTGCGGACGTGGTTATTGCACCAATCAAGAGGGCACATTCCTGCAGTTATTGCGTGGTTTACCATTGTAAATTGCTGGACTTAAGTATGACTTAAGATGTTTTGACTGGCAATGCAAGGAATTCCGAGTTTCTCTAGTAGAATGTAAATTGAAAAAATCTAATTCCATAAAAGAATCTGCATTGCTGAATGGGTGCATGTTACCTGGAGATTTATGTCAAAAATGATGGCAGATGTTACAAAATTAAGTACATATTATATTAAATTCTACCGAAGGCAGAAAGGTTCTTTACACAATAAAGCATATTGCTTTTCCCAGTGCATTGTAAATGGTATTTATTGAAATATTACTCTACTACGGAGCTATTAGTTTGAAATAAACTTATTCCCATATCAGCAATATTGGCTCCTGGCTACCATTATATACACCGTATCTATTACTCGCAACATACGTGCGGCGTGGTACAGTTTCTAGCAGTAAATTTTGGGCGTTCGCCAAATGCAATGCTCATCCATTATGTTGACTCGGCAGTGCACGGCAGATTGCGTAGGAACTTTGTTGGATACGTCACGTCAACTGACCTAAATATTATATTTAAATTAATACTGCTCGAATAATAATATTAATCGACTTCTGTATATAATTTTACTGTGAGTTTTATCTACTGTTTTCGTTATCTCTTATTTTATAATAATAAGGTGGCAAACGAGCAAGCGGCAACCTGAATCCATCTAAATGGAAAGCGACCGCTGCCCATAAACATCCGCAATTGCAGATGCGTTGCGTACCCTTAATTGACGGAGGAGGAGACGCACATGAATAGGACATTTCCTCTTCCTATGCGTCTCCTTCACCGTCAAATCCTTTTTTCCTTCCCATCCTTTCCTCTTAAGAAAAGGGTGGAAAGGGAAAGGGACTAAAATTAGGCCTTCGGTATCACAGTCATCAGACGAAACGCGGAATTGCTTTTACTTCACTCCTGTTTTCTGTGTAGTCATGGTACTGCACCGGGCAAGCCGGCCCTTTTGTGCGAAGATGTTAAAGCGGGCACTACCACTGTTAAAATGATTCGTATGATTTATTGATGTGTTAAAGTAAGTTAAAATTTATTTGAGAATATAAATTTTAGTAAGAAGTAAAAATTTACATAACAACATTCACTCTTCGTTGCACATAATTTCTAATAATATTGATTTATGCTGAGTTTCTGAAGTTCCTATGTATTTTAATGTTGAATAATGATTATTTAGTGTTATGTTGAACAAAGGTTCAATGAGGTAAAACTATAGTTACATAGTTCAGAAACGCATTTAATGAATTTATCAACCAAAAATACTAACGAATGGAATTTAAAAATTATTGTTTTACGAGTATCCCTTTTCAACGCCGATATACAAGAACATATAGTCATCCCTTTCATTCTCTTTGAAAAAAAAAAACAGAGAAAGAGGAAGAGAGAGAGAGTCAATTATCTATTGTCCGTATCGTTTTGTTCGTCCGTTATACAAATGTGACGTGAGTTACAATGGATACGTGCACATTATATACAGAGTAAATACAGCTCTCTGGAGTGTGCTCTGTGATTGAAGCATGTTACATGTCCGGTGCGGGTCCATTTCCCAAAATGCATGGATTTAGGTTATGCACATATGCCTTCATATACATAATATGCATTAGGATTATTAGATTCTATAATAATTTAAATGGAATTTATAGTAGTCAATAAAGGGTATATACCAGTGGTTCCCTACTTTTTGTACTCTAGACCACATTTTAAAATGTCGATCGAGAGGCGGGCACGACCTATTTTTAATCGTCCAACGTCTAAATAAATTCCAATTTTCTCGCGATTTCTTTTCTCATATCCATAATTTATTAATAAATAATAATCAACAAAAATAATATTCAAATTTCATACACTTTTAGATCTTCGGCATTGCATATTAATGGCCAATTTTTAAGAAAAAAAATCAGTCTATGTCGAATAGTGGCGAGCACATACGAATCGTTCGAGCACAAGGTTGGGAACCTCTGGAATATATCCATGTTATTTGTGATTCACAATTTTTAATTCCCTACCAACTTAGGGCAGTCTCCGAACCCGTAAGTGGGGATTCATATTGTGCTGATGATAATTAACGTGTTAAGGGAGTTTCAGGTATAGAATGTCTTTCTGTGATTTCTAGTGTTATTTTCGTTAATACAGATAATGTAAATGTAATGATATTAGGCTACGGAGAAGTCGGAAAGTGCGAATAGATTGTGTGAAAGAGTATAAACGTAACAAGAAAGTGAGTTTAGATATGACGGCTGGTAGAGATGTATGGAAGATTAGAACAGGTATGCTGACGTTTCTGTAGGGACAAAGATAGTATGGGCATCACAGCCATGTTATGCTTTAATAAAATATAGTCTTCTTTACCTCTTATGTTTTCTTCCAATTTGCACAGAATAACCTTACCAATAACACCGTTTTTCCATGTATTCACGCTCACCACTACCAATATGGCCGTCGTGTCGTCGAGCCAATGCAACATCCTTATTTTGACATCTAACTACTGTCCGAATATTAACATAACAAGTAGAATTCCGACATTTTAAAGCCATGACATAAATATTTTAATAATGTGTTGAATCATAATTACAAAGTCTATATTGTTATTTTAAATAAAGATAAATGGTATTGATTTATAGCACAGACTAAATAACCTTCAAGAATACAGAATACATCAAAATAGTTAAAAAGCTAACAGTAGCATAATGATGGAATAACATATGAACTATCTAACCGATAGTATTTGCTATATTTTAGCGGTATTCAACATATACAAATACGATAGACTAGGTGATTACATAGTAAACACCGCGTATGTTTTTGTACAAAAAATACCAGTCGAACTGTTTGAGAACGCTTTTAGTACGGTCAGTAAAAATTATAATGAATATTTAATGGTGAATTTATTTTGTCGGTGTTAATGTTCAAATGTCTATTTTATTTAAAATATCTACTTAATTCTCTTTTTTATATTCAGTAACTTAATAATTAAATCACTTATGGATACGACTATATTTATTGTAAGTTATTATAACAGTGTTTTCTACAAATTTTGTTAGGCCTGACATTTTACAAGGACAAAAATGAATTCGATATTCAATTAAAACAATGACCGTTTTTCAGATTGTAATTGGTGCTGACGATACCTTAGTTATTATCTGCCATCGGTGACAAACAAAGCCAGAATCATACGCTTGACAAAAACCGAGTTCAATTGTTATGCTATCGCTACACCGATAAACATCGAAAGAGCGCCACTCCAAATCCGGCGCTATGCGCTTCCCGCATGTCGCGCTGTTTATCCAGCCCCGGCAAATACTGCCACATCCGTGCCCCCGCATACTATGTACACAGCCTAACGTGCAACTGCAACTTGCTTCCGTGCCATCGCATAGTGTGAACATACCCTTACATGCATCCAAGTGGTATACATTCGCATAGAATACGTTCTTACGTGGACTTGAAATTATGGTTGTACTTCTGTAAAATTTGAACGTACGTATAGAAATTACGAACTCGAATATAGTACTAATGTTTTTTAATGTTCTGTATAGTACATCCTTAGTTGTATTAGAAAACAATTGAAACTTGTTATTTCGGTAAGGTATTTATAAACAACTAGCAGTTTCTCGCGACTTCGTCCACGTGTAATTTGTAAATGTAGCCTATATTCCTCAGCGATAATGGAGCTTTGTAATAGTGAAAGAATTTTTGAATTCAGCCCAGTAGTTTTTAAGTTATTTTACAACAAAAATACAAATCTTTCCGCTTTATAATATTTGTATAGATATAGATATATGCCACATATAGTGTATCCAAATGCAATAATCATATATCTTAAAACTGAAATGCTTTTGTATACAAGCATGTCCTAACTATGCATGTCATTGTCTGTACTAGCGCATAGTGTGTACATGCCCTAACGTGAATCTGCAAACTGCCGTATCTTAATGACCTAATGTACAGTGTAAACGACGAATTCACGATTGTGACGTAACTAACCTATTTAACTGATTGCGCGAAATAGGTTAGCAAGGAATAACTTAAGTTTATTTTACCAAGTATAACCAAGTATAGCTAAACCAAGACGACAATTCTGTCCTAGGGATTATTGTAATTTTTTGACAGACGTACCAAAAGAACTCAATTCTGTTGTATGTTTTTTTTATCATCATCAGCCTTTATCTGCCCACTGTTGGGCATAGGCCTTCCCCAATATCTTCCACAGATTGCGGTCCTACGCCTTCCGCATCCAACGTCTTCCCGCCGTCCACCCTAAGTCGCCTGTCCACCTGGGTGGGGACGCCCTACGCTCCTGGTCCCCTTTCGCGGCCTCCATTCGAGGACTTACCTCTCCCACCTGGCGTCGCTGGCCCGACAAATGTGACCGGCCCATTGCCACTTCAGTCTACCGCTTTTGTTATATTACATCTTATATGCATAAAGAAAGTTGGATTAAAATTTTTCCGTAATATATCAAGAATTTTATGCACGTTCGCTAATGTTCAGAAAATTAACCTTGACATAAAACGTTATACTCGTAAGAAAGGAAGTAATGACAAGTGCCTACGAGAATGTTCTTCATATGCATTTATTTTAGATGAACTGGTAAGACATCTATGTCTTTACCAACATAATAAAGAGAAAAGATTTGTTTTTTTTTGCATTGAAATAACTCAAATACTATTTGGCCGATTTCAAAAATTCTTTCACCGTTTACAAGTTATGTTATCATTGAGTAACAAAGGCTATATTTTTTTATTTCACATGGACGAAGTTGCGAGCAAGTCATTAATAAGCAAATATAGTAGAAGAAAACAAACGTCTGATACTCGGGTTGACGCTTTTTATTCTCGTTTTTATAATGGTACTTACCGACTGTAGATGTAGTTAATTCACTTCATCAGCTTACGTCATCAATTGATTCACTAATTCAGGTCAACGCCCGCATCTTTTCAAACGAAAAAAGTGTTAAATCAAAAAGTTTAAGGATAATAATTTAAAAAAACTGAAATTCTCGTTAAGGAAAATTGTACCGCTCATGTAAAGTCCCGGTAACCAGTTGAATGTTATTCCCCTGATAGAATACGGGGAGAGTTGAATATATAAATGCATACAATGGTAACCTTTCTCCATACTACAATCAACAGTTTTGCAGCTAACATTACAGGTAAATATAAAATTAAAAACATAATTTAAATCATAAATACTTTTGTAACTGATTTCAACGAAACAATCGTGTATTTATAACAATAACCAGTTAGAAAGCTACATACATGACTATTATTATAAGCTTCTAGCTGTTCCCGTGCGACTTCATCCGCATAAAATTATAAAAAAAAAATTATTGTTCACATTTGTCAAATTATTATTAATTGCAAATATCAAAATGACATGACATGATGTTAAACCATGGAAACTTCTTCTTCTTCTTCCTTGATGTTGGCAACAACTTATGGTCTCTTTCCCACATTAGGGTTTTTATCCAAAATATTTACCCCTAAGTTTAACGGCGTGAAAATATATAGTCAAAAGCGTGACGTAAGTGTAGGGCTTTTTATTAAAAATAGAGTTATTCGAAAATTTGCTGTGATTGCTGACATCTTAGGCAACAAAGAAGTGTGTGTTTACGCTTTTTTATAATAGTATAGATAAGCTATTTAAATGGGATGTAAACGGTAAGGGTATGGTTGTGTCAGAAAAGATAATATGTTTATAAAAATATATTCTTTGCCACTAAGGTAAAATTGGGGCGGATCGTTACTTAATCATAACCATTATAATTTGGCCTTATAAATATGCTCAAAATGTCAATTTATCGTATTATAATATCTTTTACAGCCCAAAATACAAACGCAATGTATTCACAATCCTCAGCCTATTTATGTTTAGCCATTTTGGTTTGCATACAAGTTGTAACATCAAGGTCTATAGATGACATATCAAATTCTAGGTAAGTAAAACAACGCCATCTATTTTAATGAAGTAAAAATTAAGTTCGATTCCGACCTACAAGGATCATATGGCACTTGGCAATTACGGGAACAGTGTCATTTTTAAAGCGACAAAATTTAACTGATGAGGGAGCGGCAACTGTACAAATACTGTAATTTTGATAATTTAGCGCCCACTACTGACTGATAGAAGCTCAGGAAGCTTAGAAATGACGTCACTGTCAGATAAGATAACAAAATCCGATATTTCCATCACGTTTTACACGTGGGACAGGCCCTTAGAAATTGGATTTAAAAAAAAGTAGCATGTTCTTTTGTTTAATTTTCAACATGAGAGAACTTCGATAGAAGGTGGGAATTTTTTGCTTTCTGGTAACTCTAAAATCTACCAAGCGCCCCAGTCAATGTCGAAAAAGTGCCATAAGATCCTTACAAGTCTATATTCACCATGGAGTATGTAACTAAACGAATTTCGGATTCTCTATCGATAGTTTCCAATATCGGTATATCTTAAATCACTTGTTAATATGATTACTCATTGGAATCAATTTTAGAGAACAGAGACAAAGACGCGATGTGACATGGGATAAGCAAGTTGGTAAAGGCACTGTATTCGGAACTCTTGGCAACAACGATCAAGGATTATTCGTAAGTTTTGCCATATAAACTTTATAAACACATCATCTGATAGATGTTCTTATTATGTAACGACGTTCAATTTCCAGGGTAAAGGTGGCTACAAACAGGACATTTTTAATGACAACAGGGGAAAGTTGCAAGGACAGGCATACGGTACAAGAGTGTTGGGTGCGACTGGGGATAGCAGCTTGCTTGGCGGTAAACTCAACTGGAATAATGTCAATAAGGATGCCAATGCTGCCATAGAAATAACTAAACAGATACACGGACACACTAACGTAAGTTGTAGGGGTTGGAACAAAAACGAAATTAGATACATGAATATGTAGCGTAAATCAAAAAGCAATTTGCTCGAAATTTAAAACTTTGGCAGCTTACAAATGTTTCCATAATGACCTCTGATTTTACCAGTTTTAATTTAATTTGTAGTTTTTGAAGAATACATTTTTATAGTCATTTTTTTATTTCAGGTCGATGCAGCATTATCTAAAGTATGGAACGTTGACAAAAACACTCGCTTCTCTGCTGGCGGTACTCTCAATACTGACATCGGTCGCGGCAAACCCGACTACGGTGTGGGTGCTACCTTCGAACATAACTTTGGATAGATACTAATAATCAAGTTTATTTGAGTCCTGGACGTTACAGAGCTAAGCTCGCAATACGTGGGCGTTGTCTGATTCTAATTCAGATTCTAATTCAATGCCTACACAAATGTATGGCAATTTCATAGATTCACAAATAATATGTTCATATTTGTAGTGATTTTATTAAAATTGTAAAATAAAGGTAGATTTTGAAGACTGTTATCAATTTTTATAAGGTTTATTTCCTGATCTAACAGTATTTGTGTATTTTCCAATATAACAATTATTAAAAAAATAAACAAATTATTAGTTTTGTTTCTGTATTTGGAGGTCATTGAATTTCTCACGTCGAAGCTATCTGAGCCTCTATCAGTCAGTGGTGGGACAGGCCCTTCATCTCTTATCTACGTACGAGATATATGTTTTAATTACGTATCTAAAAGCAATAGAGTTAAAAGGAAAAAGAAACGCGTTCACATGACTCGATCTGGGGGATTCACCGTCAAAGGAACCAGACCAGTATAAAAACGGAATACGTGCAGAAACCATTAACAGACTTACAAAGTATTATAGGAGTTCTTTCCCGCATTCCGTGCGATGGATTCACAAGTTGTGTTCATTCTCTTCGCTTTAGCTTGTGTTGTTTGCGCTCAAGTATCTATGCCACCGGGATATAAAGACAAGTAAGTTTTAATTATTCTTAGCTAAGTGTTTTCATCGGCATTGTAATGTATTTTTTATCACAATTTTTAGAAACTAACAGATTTTTTTTTATCTCTATGTTCAACTGTTTTCTTCGGAAACTTTCTATATTCAACTGTTTACGGTTTTTTTATGTGTAAGGTTTTAACACTATTCCTATTTTTTGTTTTAGATATCCTGAATACTACAAATATTCTAAAATCGCTCGTAAACCTCGTAGTATTGCAATGAACGAACTTAACTCTGATGTAAAAAATATCAACAATTATGGTTTGAATTCAGAAAAACTGAAGACTGGAAAACGGATTTTTATTTAAAATAATACATTAAATGATTATTAAAGAGTAATACATTAAGCGTACTAAAAGCACTTAGTAATAATTAACAAACCCAAAGCACTCAACAAATTAAGACCACATTCCCAAGACCAATACGCTTGCTAAAAGTTGTTACATGATGCCCAAGTTTACCCTTTATAGGTAGCAGGACTACTTGTACAATTAATTGAAAAAGTTTCTCGGTTAACTAATGGGTTAATCTAACAATTTTACCATGAGCAATAATGGTAATAAAATCAAAAATGGTTATCTTTAAATGCCATCTATCGGCTAATACTGAAACTATAGAAAACGTAAGATTAGTACGCCATCTAGGTATGAGAAAAGAAAGGCGATAAGTTAAAAGAAAGGTTTAAAGTGATAGCAAGAGATGGCTCTTAAATTTAATTTATCTGAGTGCTGTAAAACATTTTCCGTTATAATTTTAAAATTAGTATCCAATGTTTATATTGAAAATCATGTTACTTAAAATTATCCATAAATTGATTAACTTCTGAACAAAATTTATAACCTCTTAAACAATTTTAAAGAATGTTTATCAACTATGGAAAATAACTTTTACAAGTGGGATGAAGGATTTATTTTATGCGTTTATACTGAACCCGATAATTTTAAATTACTTCTGAAACATAGAATTAAAGTTTTGTTTATTATTCCGACATGAGTACCACAGTTAAAAATAATAGATACTCGTTAGGGATGTTTCGTTAGCGCGATTGGATGGTTTCGGATTCTTGCATTCAATACAGTCTCTGATATAATGTGTCCTTGTGTATTTAATTCACGTTTAATAGGACCACATATTTCGGTAGTACTTGTATAAATTGAAATGATTGTTTTGAACTAGCTCGTCTAATATAATTTTGATACGATAGATGGCGTTGTTTTATATGTTGTTAACAAAAGTGTAATGCAAAGATAGATTTAATAATTAAAATTATAAAAAGTAGATAACATAGACTTAACTTAGAACAAATTGTTCATTTAAACAGGAAAAATAAAATTCGTAATAGTATGTCACTTGAAAAGTGTTCTTATTACATTTTTGTACAAAACTAGACGTAAGTCACGGTCTAATAATTGTACTATTAAGTGATGCCATTGAATTACAGAACTATGTAACTTGTTACTTAAACGTAACTTAAATTTTAAGCAATTTACATAACACTTTACAGTTGAGTGAACACAGTTGAGAACATCTTTTAAAGTTGAAGAAATTTTTAAAAGAAGCTTGTCAAGTTTTAATTGTTATGCTAACAATAAGGTTGTTTTTTGTTTTTTCTTGTCTCGTCGCGGGTCATTTTTAATCAAAAATCCGATTTTTTACACTTATTATACGAAATACAATAATTTGTTAAACACCCACTAAACTTCAATACATAATCGTAATCTAAAGAGCGGCGGAAAACTGTTGTGCGCTTGTCGATTGTTTCGCAGCCAATTCAACTATTTTGGTGCAAAACTAAAAATCGAGTAATCGCAACTCCATATAAGTTTAAAGAAATCAAAGCGAGACTAAACAATTGCTCGATAGTTTAGTTTCAAGTGTGCGCACGCTCTAAATTTGTGTTCAGAAGTTTGGTTTCGAACTTCGGTTTCGGTTTTTGATAAACCAGTTACGCTCGGACACTAATTTGAAAATCTATCATGATTTTTATTGTATTTACATTGGAATTTAAGTTGAGAGTTCTCGTAAGTTACATGTAGCCTATCCTTTCACTTGCAATTCCTGTTAGCTGTATAGAAACAAACACGGAAGGAAGTTTATTGAAAGGTTTAATTATGAAAGAAATGTAATACGGTGATTGTAGATTCATTATCCAGATAATTATATCCTAAGGTGTCCATTAAGACCAGATTTAATACTTAATGATGTAATGCTCAATTTAAAAGTGTTGTTTATCTCGAATGTAATACAAAAAGGGGAAAGATTTGTATTTTCGTATGTATTGACGTAACTCAAAAAAAAACCGGGCCGATTTTAATAATTTTTTCACTGTCAGAAAGGTAATTTATCTGTGAGTAACATAAGCTATATTTAATCATCAGTTTAAATGTGACCCGAACCTATATACTAACGCAATGACCTACACATAACGAAAGGTTATGAACTGATGTATTTGTCTACTATTATTTCTATGCTATTTGGGGACTTGATTGTCAAAGGAGGGTTGAGCGGACGCACGTCTTTGACTATCCCACAATAGTTGTGCGATTATCGATTATTTCGCCCATTCAGCAGTTTAGTTGCACAACTAAAAATCGAGTAGTGTGCGCACCTCCATATAAGCTTATAGGAATTAAGTGCGACTAAACAGTTGTACGATAGTTTATTCAAAGATGTACCATATAAAAACAATCACCTATATATGTTTACTAGAATATTAAAGTGCTCAGAGGTTACAAAATAACCGGACATCAGAATCGGTTTGTAAACAATGATGTAATATCCATAAAAACAATATTATGTTCTTACTATAGTAATGTCATGTTCATAACATTTCGTAACAGTAATGGAAGTTGGAAGTGACTGCGATCAACAAATTATGAAGATATATTTTTATAGTGTAAGGTAGGAAAGTAAAAGGCGGACACCTCTGTTCGCCACAATATAAATAACCCTTTAATTAAATTTTAATCTTGTTTTTTTATACTATCAACTATCTTCAACCTTGACAATGGCGAAATCTTTGAAATAACGATGGGGTCCACTAATCATTAAAAAAAGAAGAACCTTGCTTTCTTAATGTTGGCAGCTTGTATTTTATGGTCCTTTTTTCACATTAAGGTTTTTTCTATTTTATTTACCGCCTAAGTTGATAGATAGATAGCCTAAAAATATATAGCCTAAACCGTGTCGTAAATGTAAGGCTTTTAATTAAAGAAAGAATTATTCAAATATATGCTGTTATTGCTAACATCCTACGCCACGAAGTAGTGTGTGTTTACGCTTTATTACCTGAGTATAGATAAACCAGCGCTTGACTACGATCCCACCTAGATTAATATGAAGATGTGGTCGTAATATCTAATATCTCCCAATATCTAAGAGCTCGGTGGCCTCCCAATCCGGTAATATTAACGAAGTAACGGCCCGAGCCGAGGCTCCTGAGGGAGCCCTCGAGCTTAGTTACTCATAAACGAGGTTTAGGCTAAGCGCCATCTGCGCTCGGCCACCTCAAGCCCGGTGAATCTGTAAATGCCTCTTCAAGGCAAACAGTGGCCATTCAGTCACAAAAAAAAAAAAAGTAGGAAATTGCATTTGAGTTTCGTTCTCAATTTAAAACCCTGTGCAATAGTACTTTACATTTATTACAGAAGTAATTTAAATTAACATGACAGTGAATTCAGAGGAACATTTAACCTTGATTTCCGCTCTAGCTTAACTTAAAAATTTTCGTCGCATATCTTTCCTATCGTGTATTTCATAAGCTTATTAGCTTTCGTCCGTGACTCCTTCCGCGTGTTACTAAAAAAAAATTGCCTATGTGTTCTTCTAAACTTTGCTCTACATCTATGACAAATTTTATCGAGATCCATTCAGCCGTTTAAGCGGTAAACTCTAATAAACATCCATTCATCCAAACTCTTGCAATTATACTAATAGTAAGAAAGATGTTACTAAGTGTGATTGTATTATAGATTTCTAATGGCGAAAGATTTTTTAAAATCTGCTCAGTAGTTTTGGAATCTTACTTAATGTTATAAATGCGGAAGTTTAGATGGATGGATGGATGTTTGTTAGAGTTTGTAGCCTAAACGGCTGAACGGATCTCGATGAAATTTGGTGTAGAGGTAGAGGACAGTCTGGAAGAACACATACTAACTTTTGTTTTTTTTTTAATTCCACGCGGACGGAGTCGCGGGCAAAGGTTGTTGCTAATAAACAATCAAATATTTCATCTTTATATTAAGATAATGTAACAGATCGGTTTCACTAGAATACAGTTAACCATACAAATTGAAATCTGCTAAAAATCGACTTTAAACACTATTATTTAGTAATTCTGACCAGCGCTGACATAACGCGGTCGTGAGTATTTTTTTCCTAGACAATGTGTTAGTACGTGACCGCACGGTTTGCGGATTAACTCGGAGATCGTCCGGTCGTCGACCCGACTAGGAAACTGTAACAGTTGCATTTAACTTTGACTAGGAAGTTTAACTTAGTATAACTTAATTACTAACCATACGGAAATGTAGATCTGAAGTTCAGTTTAAAAACTGTTGTATTAAAACGTAAATAATTATAGTCTATTCTAATATTATAAAGAGGAAAGATTGGTATTTTTATATATTCGATTCACGTAAAAACTACTGGGTCGATTTTAAAAATTCTTTCACTACTAAAAAGGTCATTTATCTGTAAGGAACACAGGCTACATTTTTTAATTTCACGCGGAATCAGTCGCGATGAACAGCTAGTATAAAATAATAATACCAGTTGTTTCGTCCACGCTAAAATGAAGACAGGGAGATATTGGTTAGTCTGAGAAATGGAAATAAGAGAAAATCCAACAGGAAGAGACAAATAGAAAGGTTCATTGAATAACGAGGTCTTGAGGTTCCGAATGCTTTTTAATGATATTTATTTTAATTAATAATAAATAGAAGCCAACTATTTACAGTTCAATGTACAAAAGTCTTCATTGGAGTTGTAAATAAACAGACGGCAGTCGCTGCCGCATGAACTGAAAATGGTAATTTATTAAGACCGTGGCAAATGTAAATTTGACCGACGGAGTTATCAAGGCCCTTTGTGCTCGAATGCTTATTTATATTCATTATACAACCAAACTTTAAGGATTCTTATACACTGTGGTATTAAGTTTTATTTCTGGATGTTTCTCTAAAAAATGAAGAGCTAATATATATATACATCTGTACAACTTGTGTCATGTCATACAGATTGTGGGTGGTAATTACGAAACGAAATGTTTGAAATTCGTTTCAGTATTAGGATCTGGCCGTCGATATTTATCACACACTAGCTGTTCCCATGCGACTTCACCCGCAATAAATTATACAAATTTTATTTTATAGTTTACGTCAAATTATCAATAGCAAATGTCAAAATGACATTACAAACCTTGGCAATCTTGCTTCCTTGGTGTTGGCAGCAACTTACGATCTCTTTCTCACATTGGGGGTTTTATCCATAGTCTTTACCCCCTAAGTTTAATGACGTGAAAATATATAGCCTAAAGCGTGACCTAAGTGTAGGGATTTATATAAAAAAAAAATTATACAAAAATATGCAGTAATTGCTGACTTTGGCAACAAAGAAGTGTGTGTTTACGCTTTATTATAATAGTATAGATAATAAAATGACCTCATGAGGAGTTTAAGTGGTGGAATGTTTAGAAGTATAATCAAGCGGTAAATGGCAACTTAAGTTCTCGACTCTCAAGTGACCATTGCCGAACATTGGACTAAGTTAAAGTGTTAATTACTTAACTAATGTGTAAGCACCCTTAAGTTTAAGTTCCAACCGTTACTGTTTTGATAAAACAGTACGAACTTTGGACTTGCTTATTAATTGAAATCGTAATTTATATGAAAGTCGAGGCTTTTCGATACGAAGTTGTAATTTTCTTGCAATGTAGATGTTTAATGAATTATATCTGAACGAAGAATAGAAAAAAGGCTTTTAGAGCTTCTAATAAATAACACTCTAAATAAATAACTTTTGTTTAAAAACGAACAGACTTACCAGGTACTAAAATAATTATCGAGCCGTAATTTCACTAAATGTGCAATAAAATTCAAAATTGAAATAAAGAGATGGGACAATGACTACCGAAGGGATGGAAAAGAAGCTAGGGACATGTAATTATAAAATAATCTAGAGGAGTCCTATATCGAAGGATACCTGACAAAGCAAGTGGAAGCTGAAAATAGCTTGTATACTTTATATTGTTTTTTTTTTAATTTCCCTACTGGCTGTTGTTCGCGACTTCGTCCTCGTGAAATCAAAATAATAATAAAAGACATAGCCTATGTTACTCAAAGATAAATTACCTTTCTAACGGTGAAAGAATTTTTAAAATTGTCCTATTAGTTTTTGAGTTATTTCAATGCATACAAAAATACAAATCTTGTACTTGCTTTTTATACATGCGCGCGGAGTCGCGGGTAAAAGCTTGTGAAAAAAATAAATGATAACTTCTTCAACTCAGTCTTAATACGACAACAAAATTGTGACTCTTTCTTGACATTGATAGTTGCGCTAGTTTGCCTTAAGCTCACCTGGTCAAATAACTTTGTCCAACTGTAAATTACTAGTATCAGGGAAACTCGATTATCACTCGATCGTCAGATAATCGGTGATTAATTACAAATCAAAATTAACAGTGTGTTTAGGTGTATTACCAAAATCATATTAAACCGCAATTAACCTGATTGATAACAACATTAAATTGAAAACGGCTTAACCGAACATAACCAAATTCAGTGGAATAGTACCTTAAGTGTTTACTTAGAGCGGGTGCACATCTTTGACTTAACAATCGCACAACTGATGTGGGATTGTCGATTGTTTCGCAGCCAATTCAATTGTTTTGTTGCACAACTAAAAATCGCACATAAGCTCACGAGAATCAAAGCGCGACCAAACTGTTGGCTATAGTTTACTCAAAGGTGTGCGCCCGCTCTTTGAAAGTCGAAAGTACAATTTTGTGATACAATTGTTGAATACCGTTCACTACTGTACACTTAAAGATGAATTTGACTTTAAAAAAACAATGATAAAGGACAATGTTTGTAATGTCGAAGTCTTTTCTTTAATCTAATTTGCACAGTTTGTATTGTCTATTGTTTTACTGAGGACTTCTAGTACAAAAGCACTTGTTACATGTTGTCATCTCTTTCATTTTACTAGAAGAAATCTGAGATAACGATATCTTTGTAGTTATGTCTAATTAAAACAAATGAAGGCAGAATGACTTATTCCGTCAGATAGATGAAATCTATATCTATGTACTAAATTATAAAGAGGAAAGATTTGTATTTTTGTACGTATTGAAATAACTCAAAAACTACTTGGCCGATTTTAAAAATTCTTTCACGATCAGAAAGGTAATTTATCTGTGAGTAACATAGGCTGTATTTTATTATTACAAATGTTTAGGTACTATTAATAAACAGCGTGTTTCTGGACGCCGGCGTTATATTTAACAATGATGGTACTCGTGTCGAGAGCACCTGAAACCGTCAGGAATGTTTCAATTGAGGTCCGTGGTGTTTACCTACAGACATCAGTTAAGTTCGTGAAAAATGTGTTATAGCCATTTCATCAACGATCCCTAAAATTTTGGGGTCTCTTAGTAATTTTTAGAGTGTTTAATAAGAATTTCACTAGCCTTTAAGTCGCCTGAGTTTTTATTTTTGACCTAAATGTAGGGAGATCTCTAAATAGACGATGTTTATGATTACCTCGTGTATATTTTTTATATCTATTCTTTCTCTCGAGATAGTTAATTGATACATGATACTTAGGTTATGTGAACCTAGCAAAGCCTACAGATCCGGACTGACGCTTGACGGATTTCCACTCCCAGGTAAGTACAGGATGTTACTTTTTATAACTGTACTAGCTGTTTCCATGCTGCTTCATCCGCATGAAATTATGAAAATTTTATTTTATTGTTTACATTTGTCACATTATCAATAGCAATTGTCAAAATATCATGACATGACAAACCTTAGCAATCTTTCTTTCTTGATGTTGGCAGCATTATGGATTTTTCCCACATTAGGGTTTTTATCCAAAATATTTACCACCTAAGTTTAATGGCGTGAAAATATATAACCTAAAGCCTGACGTAAGTGTTGGACTTTTTTAAAAAAAAAAGAATTGTTCAAAAATATGTGATTGTTGACATCTTAGGCAACAAAGAATTGTGTGTTTACGCTTTATTATAACAGTATAGATAAAGGTGATTCCATTTTATTTCAGTAATGAAAGATATTTTTTGGTTTTAATCGTGTAATAAATAAATATTTACTTGTAAGTATAATGTGAAAGGTAAAGTAATTAAAGCGATGAAATTAAATTCAAATATACTTAGGTCTTTACATACACATGAAAAAAAGTTAATCAAAATTTGTAAAAAAAATATATCTTATCTAACATTGTAACCACTCTATAGATGTCTGAAAAGCAAAGCCTTTCTCGTGTTCCTTACTAACAATCTCTTCCGGTCACTATAAATTGTAAGCGTGTTTGTGCAAAGGCATCATTGCATTGCTTCCTACCGAGCGGCGATACACCGCCTTCCCAAGCATACGACATGAAGACTTTTGTAAGTTACATTTCATAATCACTTAAAAGTAACTTAGTTTAAGTTCTAGATTCTAGTTCTTAGTGAAAAGTGAAACTAAAGTGTGTAGTGAACAAACTTGTAAAAAAATTTGGAGTGTTAACCAATAATTGATTTCGTACTGGCTAAATCGGAAGTTAAAACTTATTCACAAATAAATAACAGATGGCGTTAGTCTCGTTGTGTAAGAATCGAGGGTTATTACCAATATTTACGTGACGGTTGTGAGAACGTAATCGTATCGTCATCGACGGAATTTGTACGAGATATGAGCTACACAAAACTAAAACAAATTTTGTCGTTAAGACAACGTTCGCATTAATATTCGAGATAGACCCTCTGTTACATTTTTAGTTTGTACAAATATTGACATAGTTCTAATATCATTTGGTCTTTTTAATTATACATTTTTGTAGGGAATTCCAAAATATCTGCGGAAATTAAATTTTGTTTCATCATCATCAACATCTCCTTATCCTACTCCCGTAGGGTCGGCGCAATAGGTTTTTGTCCTCCACATAACTCTATCATACGTCATCTCAGTCATCACTCCCTTTTTGATCATGTCACCTTTTACACAATCCATCCATATCTTTCTAGGCCTTTCTTTGTTATTTAGAAAATTGTGCTATTTCAGTTATGGTGAAAACACTATTAATATACGAGTAAATACCTTTTTAGAAACCTTAAGCTTACCGTTTCTCCTCCACTGGCCAACATAAGCTTCTTATCTCTAAAGTGGTTTGTTAATAATACCGAACTCCTATGAAAGTTTTGATCTTAATTTTGTGGTCGCAAGTTACTGAATGTTTTACACCTTTATTGTAGTAATTTTCCACATATTCGCTTAATTAATTTAAAAATAGATTTTTGTCATAAAATTTTTACTATCGTCATCAGAAACAGAATATAACGTGGGTGCCTTCAAGAGTAGTGTGAATCGGTACTTACTCAACTAGCGCGTACCATCCTTCGACCACATCTTCACCTTGGTCTAGGTGGGATAGTGGTCAAGCGCTGGTTTTGCAATTAAAAAAAAATAAAAAATCCACGCTAGTAACGCCATCTATGTTTAATTAGTGAGTTTGAAACCGTCTAATTAGCCAGTTTTATTTTCAAATTAATATAGATTTTAAATCTATTTTTTTAACTGAATTTCGTGATTCTCTCCCCAACTCATTTTTGAAATATTTAGTTAAATTATAGGTAGACTTTTATGTTTGAAATTTGTATGGATGTTTTAGTAGTAGTAGTAGTAGCATTATAATATTATATGTATGGATGTTTGAACGTATATGTAACTGTTTCGCATGTGTGGTGAGTCCATATGATTTATCTAGACAACGTCTTGTGAATTTAGTCATAAACAAGCCAGAGCTGTTTAATGACCGAAGAGGATTTGCAAACGTTGAGGCGATCACTAAGAGCTTATTTTATGTCGGAGATTATTTCTAGTATATCATTTATTTAACTAATTAGCTTATCGTATTCTCTTTTTTAAGAGCAGCTTTGACTAAACTATCGCACAACGGTTGTGCGATTATCGATCAGTTTCGCGGCAAATTTAACCGTTTAGTTACTTTACTAAAAATCGAGTAGTGTACGCATATCTATATAAGATCATAGGAAACAATATAACAGTTGTGTGATTGTCTGGTCAAAGGTGTGCGCGTGAATGATTCTTTTTAAATTTCGCATGTTATTGTTTTACTTGAAATCTCTTTTGAGAAGAGAAGTCGGTACGATATACTTTCATGTTTGTTATTTATCCTAAAATTTCAATTTATTTGAAATACTTCCAGTAATTCCTTAATCTAGAATTTCTCCGAATCTAAGAGAAAGTAAAGCTTTTAGAGCATTATGCAATATCTCCTTGCTTTTATGTGATAACATAGACTGAAAAAAACTCCGGTAAATCTCTTTCAGGACGATAATATGATTTCAGACGGTCGACTGAAGAATCAGTCATGCGCAAATTAAATCTCATATTTCATAGATTGCCTCCAATCACTTTCTAGGGATGGGGAAGTTATCGATAATTTAGAAATGTATCTACTTTTCTTATCGATTCTTAATTTGTTCTTTCATCCCGTTCTCGTACCAAAACCAAAAGTACCATTAATTAATTGATTTTTTAAAAGAAAATTAATTTGATATTTGAGATAAAATATCTAGAAGGCCACGTGAAAAGAATATAGTTTTGAAAACAATTACAATAATAAACAAATTGTTTCAATTAATTATGACAAAAATAAAATTAGATAAAAACCGCAATGTAAAAGTAATACAATGAATGAATTAAGTCTGCTTGGAGTTGATAAAATAAGTGGAAACGATTAAATTCAAGTAGCAATTTTTTGCTATAATCTGGTCTAATCTGATTCGGTTTCTTGACTTTAGTCAGGGGAAGTTGTGAAGATTTCATTATAGTTAAACAAATATATCTGGCCTAGTGAGATGGGTAATACTATTGCGGTTAGTTTTGTCAGAATGTATGTAAAAATAAACAGAGAAAAGACATCATTAACGTCTTCCTTCCCTTATTTACCCCCATAGGATGAGCACAGGTTTTTTTCCTCCACATAACTATCATCCGTCATTTCAGTCATCACTCCCTTCTTGATCATGTCACCTTTCACGCAATCTATCTCTTTCTATGTCTACCTCTACCGGTATACCGCAATCATAACTAATGTTCTTCTCTCCTTCTACCATGCTATCTTTTTACATAAACGAAACAATAAATGACGTCAGACATCCAATACATAAAAAATTATGTATAATTTTTTGTCATTAACAAGGTGACTTAAAGCGGCAATAATTTAGTTTGACTTGACCGGGTCAGATGTGCTTGTCAGTCTATATCTTTGAAATAAAATCAAAGGACATTTATTTAGCTCCTTCAATTTCGATAAGTCTTTCGACCAACACTGATTCGTGGAAAGGTTTATTTATTATGTAACATAAAGCTGAGTTTACACAAAAACTTTGGCTCGTCTAAAGCAGTGGTTACAATAAATTTTGTAGAGGTTAAAATATGTTTTTATGTTTGGTTTAATTATGAACAAAAGTAATGTGTGTGTCTTAGAATTGTCTTAATTGTTACAAAATATATTTTTATATCTACATTTCGAAGACAAAAAAAGGATACCTAAAGATTATGCAAAAAGATTTTAACAAGAGGACCTACAACTTAGGAATAAACTAAGTATAAGCAACTTTAAACTTTATACTTATTATTTGTAAGGCTGATAGATTTTAACAATAACTAATATGTTTAAAATATGTTTAAGATCACGATTGGCTTTTTAAATGCATTTTTAAACATTATATAAGACTAGTTATTGCTCGCGACTTCGACCTCGTGAATTTAAAAAATATAGCCTATGTTACTCACTGATAACGTAGCTTTTTAATGGTGAAATAGTTTTTGAAATCGGTCCAGTAGTTTTTGAGTTATTTTAATAAATACAAAAAACCAAAAATACAATTCATAACATTAGTATAGACGTTAATTGACAAATTTGCTACGTTGTGTCGATCACGCACGGACCGGTCTCGATTGCCGAGTAAAAGGGTACATTCACTCTCACTAAAGATTCATAACACAAGCTTCAATTGTGATCACTTCCCGTATTCATTAACTTTCAATGTTTTTATTTTGTTTTTAAAAAACACTTTATGTAATGTAATGCAATGTGAATAGCACTTTATGCTTTCACCTGTTTTAAGATTATTGGAGTGCAGTTATTTTAGAAAGAAGACGCCCATTAATGCTGGTCAATTTTGTTATTTGAAAAACATTTGCTATATTTATTTTAAAAAAAGAATCTTTTATTTTTAAAGTCTTGTTCATGGAATTTAAAACTTTTATTATAGACTAGCTATCGCCCGCGACTCCGTCCGCGTGGAATTTAAAAAAAATTAGTAGCCTATGTGTTCTTCCAGACTATCTTCTACATCTATGCCATTTCAACGAAATCGGTTCAGCCGTTTAGGCTACAAGCTCTAACAAACATTCATCCTACCTACACCTATTCATCTAAATTTTCGCATCTTCAGTATTAGTAAGATTATTCTAAGTTCCTCAATTATTTATATCATTAATATTTATCTAATACAAGTTGTTCCTCGCGACTTAGCCCGCGAGAAATTAACAAATAATAAAAAGTCTGTTACTCGTTGATAACGTAGCTTTTTAATGGTGAAGTAATTTGATATCAGCCCAGTAGTTTTTGAGTTCTATCAATACATATAGGTAAATTTTATACAAAATAACATGAAATTGTAAATGCTGTAATTGATATTTCTTAACCGAATCTAAGTTTCTTGTGAAACATAGTTTTATAAATCTGACCGCTTCACGGTCTGTTGAACGCAGAGTTATGTCGATCGCTTCTTATAATGACACAACTTTATTACAAGTATTATACAATACTAGCTGTTCCCGTGCGGCTGCATCCGAATGAAATTATGAAAATTTTATTTTATTGTTTACATTTGTCAAGTTATCAATAGCAAATACCAAAATGATATAACATGACAAACCTTAGCAATCTTGCTTTCTTGATGTTGGCAGCAACTTATGGTCTCTTTCCCACATTAGGGTTTTTATCCAAAATATTTACCTCTAAGTTTATTGTGAAAATGTATAGCCTAAAGCGTGACGTAAGTGTAGGGCTTTTTATTACAAAAAGAATTATTTAAAAACATGCTATAATTGCTGAGATCTTAGGCAACAAAGAAGTGTGTGTTTACGCTTTATTATATAGATAGAAATAGATTACAACAGATCGAGTTTTAGATATATTTTAGGTTATACATACGTTAACCCTTTTGTACCGTAACTAGTGCCGACAGATCGTGGTTATTGAAACACTATGTGTAGGCTTAAAGCCAACTTGAACAACAAATGTACTTATAGTACATGTTTAAAATAAAACATATATGCAAATTTAAGTTAATAATATAAGTAAACAGCGGTCAAATAATTAAAATCTGAACAGTGTATTGCTAAAGAACTCGACACGAAAATGGCAAGTATAGTTTGCATTAAGGTGGTTAGTAAGCGTGGGTTCACATTGTTAAAATACTTGTATAAATCATAACAATTAACCATATCAACAGATTTTATATAAGTGTTTACAGTTGGAATTTCATAGTTTTTGTGACAAAAACTTACTAATGCGAAAGTTTAGATAGATGGATGGATAGATGTTTGTTAGAGTTTGTAGCCTAAACGACTGAACGAATCTCGGTGAAATTTTAGACTTAGAGGACACTCTGGAAGAACACATAGGCTACTCACTTTTGTTTTTTTTTTAATTCCACGCGGACGGTGTCGCGCGCAAAAGCTAGTCTCATATAATATTGGAAAGAATTGCGTTGCGTTTAACGTTAAGGTAAAGATGCCTAGTTATTAATACGTACAGTGAAAGAAATTGATTCTAAGTGTGAAAACAAGGTCGGTTGGAAAGTGAAAGTTGTCCGTAGTGAATGTGAGCTGAGCTTGGATGCACTTCTTTGATGATTGTCGAGTGTTACAGTTACCTAATAGTAATTACTTAGTAATACTAGATTGCTTGTTATACTTTGTGATAATTGGCAACTCGGAATCATTATCAGAATTTAAATTGGAGTACAAAGTCTTCATATTATTGCCAATACTATTTTGGATATTCTGACCTTAAGAAAGTTAGTTCTTTCGCAATAACGACGATAGTGTGCTTAAACCTTTGCTTACCGAATTTATTTTATCGTTCCAGTTGTGTATTTTGGCGTTAGCAGTTGCATCATGCAAGGCTGGATATGAAGCAAGCGAGTTTTCAAGCAGTGGAGCTGGAGACCACACCGGGTACGACGGGAACTCTGGAGGAGGTCACAACTTCGTCCCTATAACTGGTGGCGGGCAAGATTTCTCTGGCGGTCATGGACAAGCTCATACCCTCGCTCTCACGCAAGGATCGGGACATGACTTCTCTGGAGGACAATTA
>NW_013524934.1:2319338-2338107 GCF_000836215.1 Papilio polytes
CTAGGTGGTCATGGAGGTTTTAACGGCGGTTCCGATGAGCATGAAGGAAACTCAGGTGGATATGGAGGACAATCCGACGGTCATGGAGCTGGACAACTTCAAACTTTCGTCCTTCAAGATGGCGGACACGATTTCGGAGATCAAGGACAGGGTTTCGGAGGTTCCGGTTTCGAAGGTCAAGGATTTGATGGACATTCTCAAGCCATACCAGTTGGCGAGCATGTTGATGAAGAACATCCAGTAGCTGTTCCTCTGTACAAACATGTCACTTACCCTATTCATAAGCCAATTCATGTTAATGTGCCAAAACCAATCTTAGTTGGTGTACCCCAGCCTTACCCAGTAAAGGTACCAGTTCATAAACCGGTGGCTGTGCCCGTTGAAACTGAAATATCCATTCCAGTTGAGAAGGTTGTGCCCTACCCTGTTGTGAAGCATGTTCCTTACCCAGTTGAAAAGCACGTGCCAATTAAAGTAGAGAAGACTGTGACCGTCCATGTACCACAGCCCTACCCAGTTAAGATTCCCGTCTACAAAACAATTCATCATCATAAAGGTCACTAAGGCCTTGATGTAGCAACTCGTGTGATGGTTTATGTGTGCGTTGATTTGTGTATGCTTGTGCCTTGTAAATATTGTTATCTAATTTTAAGTCATTTTCAACTGTCTTCATGTTGTAGTTGATTTATTTATTGTGTGGTAGTTGTAATGTGTTTGTTGAATATACGAAATTGTTACCTGTTGATTACCTGTTTTGTTTATTTGGAAGCATTTTTTACAGTAAGTAGCCATCTACGTTACATTTAAGTATTCACGATTTTTCTTACCTTATACAGTGCAAAAGAAGAAATACTCGATATTTCTTTCTAACAGCTCTTAGTATTAAAAAAAAAACAAGTTATTGATATTTAATATGCGCGCTAGAAGCCGAAAAGACGTCCATATGTATTGTGAACATTCCCAACACTGGGGCTTTGAGTAAATCCTCTATTGAGATTTATCGACTTCCAAACGACATTGCGCGCTGAGAGTATAATACGAAATCGAATTATGTTGCCATGCTGAAGGAAATTTTCAATTCTCGTTTAAATTGCATGTTAGAACCTTTGCTGGGAATTAGAATTCTTACAAACATTCTGGTAAATCTTTATGGGATACGTTAGACTTGACTATATTAGTACTTCGAGATAAGACCAATTTTATTTTAAAAGTTTGAAGAAGGTAAGAGGCACAAGGGAGAGAAGGCTGGAGGTAGCACCATCGAAAGAATATGACTAAAATGATTTTTTTTTTAACATTTCAACATAATTGATATGTTTGTGAAACAAGTTAATTCTCCGAAAAGATTTATGTCATTTGCAATGTTTTACGCCTTTCTCCATAACTGTCTATTTAGCTATGATCTACCTTATCTCATGAGAAAAATATTTGTATGAATATTACTATTATCCAGTTTTCATAGAGTTGCTGAACAAATAATTCTCTGGAACAGCGTTTTTAGATTTGTTATATATTAGTTCTGAGAAAATCCCTTACTAGGATTTCCAGACATCCATATGACGCTGGCGCTGATGGAATAATATAAAATGGCATTGAATAAAGGTTTGCGTAGGAAATTGTGCAATTTGTAAAGAATTCATTGTTTGCCAGAAACCTGTATTATGTGTATCTTACTTATAAATGCGAATGTTTAAATGGATGGATGTTTGTAACCTGAACTACTGAACAGATCTCGATTAAACTTGGCATAGATGAAGAGGATAGTCTAGAAGAACAAGTACGCTATTTACTTCTGTTTTGTTAATCACGCGCATTGGATGCGAGCAAAAAAACTAGTGTAATTTCTTTATAATATGAAACTTAGTAATGATATAAAGAATATTCATTTGTTTTTTTATTCTAGAAAGAATTCAACAACTGTTAAATTGATTTCAAAGTTTCTTTTACTAATCAGTAACAATAAAATAAGTACCATAGACGTTGATATTGTTAAAAATTCTAAAGGCTCAGTATTCATCGTTAGAAGTTTTAACATTGTATATTTTGAAAGTCCTTAAGCAGAACAATAAACAAGGCTACAAAATTATCTTGACAATGTTCTTTAACTTTTAGAAGTCATAAAATCTGAAACTTTTGTGCATTGTTATAAGCAGATACATGTCGGCTCATGTCTCTACCTTGGGGTTAAGAGCATACTCAGTTTATAGTGACAAGGTTATAGTAAGGCGGGGTAACTGCGTGTTGGTTTCCACAAGTATATTCAAATTTCTTCATCTACATGAATCTGATATTAAGGGAGCAAAAAATTATTGGTACTTCCTCGGCATAGATAAATTTATAAGCATATGGAATGATATAGAAAAGAAATTAGTCGTTTTAGCCTAAATAATTTTTAATTTTGCAATGTTTACTAAGAAATGAATATTAAAATATTACGGTTTTGTTAGTCAGGGAAATCTTTAATCAGATCTTTTATCGATATCGACATTGTTGTTACACAACCCTATTCCTTTATCCTGAAAGTGTCCTCTATTCAAATTTGGAGCACGACATCATTTGGACGCGGCCATTGATATGAGCTATGAGTTTTTTTGCGAGTTCCCTACGCTAAGATGTCCAATAAACCCTCTCAAATGCCGGCTCGTGATGGTCTAATACGTACAATACGATTTCACTGCAATAGTTTGCCATGCGTACACTCGAGGACAATTATTTCCTACCCACTTTGGTGAATGTATTATTGCAATTAATAAATTGCAAAAGAACAGATATAACTTTTTTTCTATAAAATAATGATAATATACTCAAGAATAAGTTAACTGAGAATTATAATTTTAATAAGTTGCGCATACATACGTAATAAATATGGAAGAGATCAGGGACGTGTGACCGCGAGAAATATAAACCCGTAATATCTGCCTACCTATCTGAGTTACGGGCGTGAGTTTAGTTATAAAAATTTTTAATGATAATTTTTATATTAATGTATCACTACTTTATCGATAAACTAAAAAAATACGCGCACAACACTATTCTACGTCCTAAATGAGGGTTTTATTCAAATTTGACGTAAGATGAAACTTCGGACGCTCCTATAATATAACCCAGAAATATTTGTTAATTCTCAGTGGAAGAATTCATTATTCAAATGTTAGTTTTAACGTAATTTAACGTGGGCAAGTGTTTTAAAAGTGGTTAAATCGGTAAGTGTTAAAGTGGAATATTTATAACTGACGAAATTTACGTAATAGTTTAAAATTTTATATGTCAATTATTTCATCAATGTAATTTAAAAAAAAACTAATCATAAAATTTAAAGATCCAGACGGCTTAGTAGTTTGTTCCGAATTATTTTTTTATGGACAAATTTATTTGATAAATATTAACAAAGCATGTCATAACTTCTCAAACACTTAAATTCGTTCACGTTAAGCTTCAGAAATTATTATCGAAAGTAGAAAATTTTAAATACAATTCTCCAAAGAGAAGGTAATGCGCCTGTAGAAAATTAGCCGAAATTTTCATTTGACACATTAGCATAGGCGCATTTTGTGGAGAGTTTGCATACTAAATCATTTTAACGTCGCAACGCCGTGCGGACTGATAAAACTCTACCGCTATTTCACCACACAAATTAATCTTTCCCTTTTGAAAATGATAATTATTTCTACTCGTTATTAAATAATATATTTAACTATTTAGTAGACGAAAGAAAACAGATATTTATTAAACTACGAGTAGGACGTAGGTCACATGTTTCGTTCGTAGATCCCGGAGCCTCTCTAGTAGCACTAGATGGCCACCAAGACGGTTTTAGTAGGTATAACCCTACATAACCATGTCCCAATCCGTGGACATGGTATCATTATTAAGAATACCCCGCGAAAAAAAGATCCTCTGTTACGATCCCTTCATCGCTTTCATCAGGTGGAATCTGCCAAACTGGAATTGGTAAAGCGCTAGAGCATAACGGCGATTTTTTTACATCATAAGGTGGCAAATGAGCAAGCGGCCACCTGATTCCGTCAAAATGACGCTATATGACGGCCATAGACATTCGTAATAGCGGATGCGTTACCTACTCTTCATCGACGTTGGAGGAAACGCACATAAAGAGAATATTACCCTTTCCTATGCGTATCCTCTCCTCTTCTCTTATAAGAAATTAGAATGGGAAGGAAAAGGGACCAAAGTTGGGCCACCGGATAAAAGATGATGTCCTTATTTTCTGCTCCTTGTCCAATTGGTACCAGAACTTTGTCCTCATAAATCACTCCGTCATAACAATCTTCTCTTCTTGATGATGTTACTTTTCCCGCAATCCACCTTTTTCGAAGCCTAAGTTTAAAGTACTGAAACAAATGAAATCTTGCTAATATTATGAATACGAAAGTTTAGATAGATGGATTGATGTTTGGTAGAGTTTGTAGCCTAAACTGTTGAACGGATCTCGATGAAATTTAACATGGTTGAAAAGGATAGTCTTGAAGAACACGTAGGCTTTTTATAATACCACGCGGACACAGTCGTAGGCGAAAGTTATTAGTTTATATTTAATCGCAAGTTTATATTTAAATGAAAGAGTCTATCACGAATATTTGCGTAACAATTGCGAGATTTTTTGGTGTCTTTTATGCGCAGTAAGGATGCTGTGCAAATCTAATACAAATTTTATCGAAGACGTTACGAAAACATTCTCACGAATTAAGATAAGTGTTCTTGACTTATTATGCTGTGTAAGTATACTAGTGGTAAAGAATTTTTGGGGAAAATTAAAGGGGTATTTTAAAATTCATGTATACTTCAAAGAGTTTATTTTTTAACTTTTGTCTATTGTGTGTTGTAAAAACAGTTACGGTCGTTTTACGACAGTCGATGTCACTTCGCACCTAATAAAACCTCCCCTCGAGTCATATTTTCTTTGAGCTTTGTAATTCAATTATTCTTTTTTGCGGCTACAAAGGCGAACTTAAAATTTGTTTTAATAATTTTTTCAAAACCCTCGTATGACAACATATTTTTATATAAGGTATTGCGATGTTAGTTACTTTTTTATTTATTTAATTGTAATTTTAGGCTTAAAAGGCTTAAAAATGAAGCCAAAATACAGGGTGTTATAAAACCTATTGCGCAGACCATACGTGAATATTATAAACGGCAGTTGAGAATGAAATAAGTACTCGTAGAATATGTTTATGTAGGTTTTGTTTCAATTCATATAAAAGGAAGTATAAAACAAAACAAGGCCAGTAACATTTTTAACAACGCAATGATACTGGCATGATGGAATTTTTATTAAAAAGTTATCTCAGCAGTAAAAGTACGAATCGCTTTAGAATTCCAAATTCAAATTATTCCACGCATTTGCATGGGCACAGCTGTCGGAGTGTTTCAATTTCTAATCCGCTATCTGCCGCTCTAAGCGGTTCACTTGACAGCCAATAAAACAGCCCCTTTCGAAGTTAAACAAGCAATAACATGAATCTTCGTTTAATTTCGATATGCAACGTAACAAGTGACGGAAAGAAGTCAAGCGCAAAAGAATACCACAGAAAAAATCGTAAGTAAAGGCAATCTTATTAATTTAAAATTAAAAACTGCTTGAAAGTGAGTTTTGTTCTTATTATTATAATTTGACCCAAAATTAGCACACTATTTTGTATTTTTATTTTAAACATTGTTATTTAAGATATAAAACAAAGTTGATTTCTATTCATCATACTTCTTACTAATATTATCATATAAATGCGAAAGTTTAAATGGATGGATGTTCGTTAAAGTTTGTAGTCTAAACTGATTGGATCTGCATAAAATTTGGCATAGATGTAGAGGATAATCTGGAAGATAACATAAGCAACATACTCTTTTATTAAAAAAAAAAATACGCGAAAGGAGTCGCAGGCGAAAGCTAGTTTTAATGTAAATACGAAAAGCTCTAAAAGAAGAGACAGAAATATTTAACTACTGTCTACAGTTTAATGTTTTCGGAATGTCCTAGATTTTATTGGAGTTCTTCCCACTTTTATTAGAAATTCTTGAAGACGACGGGTGATGGATAGGCTTTTAAATTCCTCGAAGTATAATAAAGTTTATTGTAATTTTCTGTCAGATGTTGTCCATGTTAAAAATATTTCGATTTTGGTATAAAGTTGATCATTTTTTATTTATTGAAATAAGTAGATTGCACCAACATTGAGAAGCTAAAAAGATTATGTAAAGCGCTTTCGAAGAAAAATTTTGTATGGCAATTAAAACAAAAAATTTAGACTGAAACGAAATACCTTTTACATTTTATTATCCAGCAACTTTCAGGACCACAAATCATCTGAAATAATAGTATTTCGACAGCTTCAGCAAGTTGTGCAGAATATGGAATTTTCGGCCACTTTGAAGTGACCGACAGTTGTGCGGAAAATTGACGAAAAAATTCTAACATTTCCCCAACGGTCACGTACTACGTTATGGCATAAATTTGAATAGTACCCACGTTTAAGACGTAAGCTTATGAAACGTTTAGAATGTCATCAATATTTTTTGCCCACTGTTGGTGGTTTCCAAAAGACTTCCATAGAATGCTGTCTACAATCGTCCAGACACCCACCATGCAAAATTTCAAATGTCTACTAAAAATCACAGTTAGAAAGCAAGTGAATTTCATCTCAGTTTCCTTAATATTTTTACGATAAGCGTAGGGGGTAAATAAATTGGAATAAAAAGTCATACGGGAAAGGAACTAAAAACTAGAAGCTGACAACATCAATGAAGCAAGATCATCATGGCAACGGTAATTTTTATCCAATGTCAACAGCTTTTGTTGCCATTTCTGCATTTGAATTTTGACATTTGCAATAAAAAATAATCACAAATATAAACATTAAAATAAAGGCTTAATTTGCGGATGAAGTCGCAAGGGAACAGCTAATTAATAAATGGATGAATTATATAAATGTGTTTATTGTCGAAATATAACTAAAAGTAAACAAAACATTTACCTTCACAATTTCGCTATCGGTTTTGTGGTCGACTGTAAATTGCCTCGTGGTTATTCTCAGAATGATTTCCGTTCACGCGATAATTATTGTTTCTGGTGAATACAAGGAGCATGTTTTATTTATTACCTATTAGTCTTTTATAATTACCCAGATGGGGAAATAAATCTAATATTAACAGATCTGTGATAACATCTTGGGGTATTTTCCTTTTAAATGGATATCGGAATTAAAAATCTGTTTGTTATATCATACTTCATTCTAATATTATAAATGCGAAAGTTTAGATGAATTTGTAGCCTAAACGGCTGAACAGATCTGGATGAAATTTAGCATAGATGTAGACTATAGATTACACATAGGCTACTGACTTTTGTTTTTTTTTTATTCCACGAGGACAGAATCGCGGGCAAAAGATAGTTTATACTATTTCCCACAACTTCGTCCATCTAGACTTTTCGTATTTTACCGTATAAATTTAATAAAACCATTCAATACAATTTGTTCTAGCTTTTACGTTAAGTTTCAAGTTATTCTGTTCTAAGAATAATATTCTTACAAACTTGAAACACTTTAAACCGTGGATATGAATGCTGTCTAAAACACAAATCTTTCTACAGACGTAACAATTCCTCGAATGCAAATTTAAAACTGGAAACGCTATAATAGCACGTCACATTCTAAATGTAGCAAAAATTGTGTCAGAATGAATTTTGTAAAGAGTCATAAAGTTTAGAAAACACCTCATAAATAATTTCCTTGTTGTGATAAAGCACGATTTATTTGTCATATGAAATTACATCACACGGTAATACGGATGGAAGCACAAGAATATGAGAAAAAAAAAACATTATAAGATCATTTTAAAAATGTAAGTCCTTAATCCTAAACGAAGTTTAAAATAGTTAGGACCTATCCCACTACTGGCTGACAGAGGCTCTGATAGCTTAAAAGTGAAGACACTGTCAGATAGAGTACCAAAATCCGATATTTCCATCACATATTTTATATTTTATACGTCAGATTATTATCTGACAATTTACAAGAATTGTGGGACTGGCCTTTAAGATTCGATTCCAAAAAAATTAAGACATATCTATGAATTAAAAATTTCAAAATGTAACTGTGTCCTTGTAAAGTTAAATGACTTTCTAATAAGAAATGTAACTTATGACCGGTTTCCCAGCTACGTTAAACTACTCATTTGGGTTCTTGGTTCGGTAACTTAAATACTTTACCAAACTACGTTACTTTACTTTTACTCTGTTGAAACATAGATTAACCTTACACTAATGATAGGTAATAATAAAATGAACATAAACTTCAGAAACCCAGCATAAGCATTTAGCTTTTGAAACCGATTTTTAAAATCGGTCCAGTAGTCGATTTCATTTGTTACAAACAAAATTACAAATCCGTCTTTACAATATTTGTAGAAATAGATTAAAAAAAGAACGATGCTCATAACAATTTTTTACAACTTTTTAATCTTTGAAAGAAAATTTATGTTGGTCATAAATCTACAATCAGTTTCCGGAAGTGGCGTGAAAATGAAAAGAAAGATAGAGGCCGGAAATTGAGAGCGGACGATGTAATGAAAAACTGAGATACTGTGTAGTTGAAAAAAAAAGCAACTAAAACTATATAGACTGAAATTATATTGTGAAGCTAACTACTCATTCTTCTTTTTGGCCGACTTTCCAAAAGATGGAGGTACTCAATTCGTCTGTATGTTTATTATGTGTGTTACTGCACATTTAAATTGATCGTAGTAGTAGTAGTAGTAGGGGGTTAGAGTTTCCGCAACTCCACGGCTAGCGCGTATTTTGCGTGAGTAACAGGACTTGGATTACTCCAACCAACCTAGCTCTCCAAAGAACCCCAACAAACTCTTTATGTTGCTGGTGATCTCCGGGAACGATCTCGGCGAACCGAGATACGTAACCCTGTATTCAGTCACTGCTGGGCAGTGTTGTTAAATTGATTGTAATGATAATCAAATCAGTTTTAATATAAAATGCATATTCTATAACAACATAACAATTAACTTATGTTTGACGTTATAACACATAACCAATAATTTAAATCATTAACTTAACCTACTTAATATTGGACAATCAAAGTCGAAAGTTAGAAGAAACATTTTAAAATCTTATAACAATGTAAAAAGAATATATGCTACGACAAAGATTTTTCCTACTGCATACTTAATGGGTCTATTAAAGAATTCGTCCAGAAAATCTTTAAAGCAATAAACTTAACGTTCTAATATTTAGAAACATAAAAATGAAACCGTATTAAAGGTTAACAAAGTAAAGAATTTAAACGCTAACAGAAATGAAATTATAAAATTGATAACAGAATACACAGAAATTATATTTAATAAGCGAAGGAATATGAAACAAACGGTAACCTTGGTATACAAGAATTTAATTAAGCACGAAATAAATATACTTGTTCAAATAAAGGCTTTTATTACATTTCAAATACAAACACACTGTCGCCCGCGGCTTCATCTGCTTGACGGTGAATTAACAAGCAAATAATAAAGTATATTTATCGGACATCATTTATGTTAATTTTTAAATAATTCTGATGAAATCTTTCCATCCAACCTATTATCTTATCTTTCCAAGATAGCATCCTTTGCAATATAGCATAGTAACGGCACACACTTTTCGACTAAACTATCGCACAACTGTTGTACGATTGTCGATTGTTTCGCAGCAAATTCATCTGTTTAGCTGCACGACTAAAAATCGAGTAGTGAATGGTACTTCCATATAAGCTCATCAAAAAGCGAGACGAAATAGTTGTGCGATAATTTAGTTCCAAGAGTGCGCACGTTCTAACAGAAATAATTTCATAAAATTTACAACAAAGATACTGTAGTTTGTTGTGTTAATATCAGTCAAAGGATTTTTATGTACGTAGAGAATTATAAAATCCCGACCTGATCTTCGCTGTTATCACAATACAAAATTACATCGTATTTGACCATAGTCACCAGTGGAAACATAGGTATTTTTTTAAAATTTTTCATTTTCAACTTCTACAGACTCTTGGTCCGTACTCTTTTTTGCACAGTTTGTTTTATTTTTGTTTGTTGCATACTCTGTATATCACTAGTGAGTTCCTTTTTTTTTTGGAAACATAAGTTATAAACTAAATAACAGTTGACTATATATGTAGGTTATGTACTCTTTATGTGCATTACTTCTCCATCGACCAAGGGTAGACTACACTTATGCAGTTGCGGATGTCAATGGCGGTCGTTTCGCTATTTTAACGTATTCAGATGTTCGCTTGCATCTTTACCATCTTATATCATCAACTTGCTCTTATCCCTTACGGAGGGTCGGCACAGTATGTGCTGCTCTTCCATACATCTCTATCAGCCGTCATATCTGAATCCATTCCCTTCTTAAGAATGTTCTCTTTCACATAATCCATCTATAATTTCTTCGGTCTTCCTCTACCTTTGCAGCTATACAACAATGTTAACACTTTCTGATTTATGTCCCCATCGTCTTGTCATCTTATAATATAAAAAATGCAAATGGAAAGTTTAAAATCAAAGGCACTTCTTAGTACATCAGCTAAGAAAGTAACAACAAACTTCGTGTAAGTTGAACAAACCTTAAAGTTTACTAACTTGGAAACGTTGAAACGAAATTATCGAATTAAAACTTTACTACGAACTAGAAGTTGCTTTTGTTAGAGGTACGTAAAGTTTTGGCAACAAATTGTTAACGTGGAAAAGGAATACTTACACTAAAATAACATTAGGAAATAAAATATTAGAAAAAAGAAGCTATTCGAAATGTTTCCGTTGTTAATAAAGTTAAGATGGATGGATGTTAGAGTTTGTAGCCAAAACTGCTGAACGGATCACGATAAGTTTTGGCGTAGATATAATCTGGAAGAACACATAGGCTGCTTGCTATTTTTATATTCCACACAGACTCACGAGCGAAATTTAGTCTATACTAACGTACAGAGGAAAATTATTATTTTTGTGTATACTGAAATAACTCTAAAATTATTTTGCCGATTTTAAAAATCCTTTCATCATTAAAAACCTACGCAATCGCTGAGTAAAATTAGCTACGTTTTTAAATTCCCCGTGAACGAAGTAGCGTGCAATAGTTAGTGGTAAATTTACTTAAAGAAGTTAAAAAAATATGAAATGTTTCAATGAAATTTTAAGTGTCGGATTTCTAAATTCGAAGTGTCTAAATTCTCTGTAACACCATGTCGAGTATTTCCCTCCAATTGACCTCTTATTTGCAAAGTTCCCGATTTATCAGAATTACTGCAAGACATTTCCTCACAGACTTGTACAATTGTCCCGCAAAACTTCATCCGGTTCGTGCACTGTTTGAAAAGACTAGCCGAGTGTAATTCCGTCTCTAGTTGCAAGTTACTCTGTAATAAAACTTGTGCCCCTTGTTTAAGCCTTGATCCTCCGACTTAGACCTAGTTATTTGTTAGTCGAGGATATTGTATTGTTTAGAGTTTTACTTAAGGCGTTATACGTCTTGAGATAAATAATTAAAGAAATAAACGTTAGGTTCTTTTGTGCTTTCTTATCGTGTATGTTTTATTCCAAATCGTGGACTTATGATGAAATAGTGGTTTTTATTGACTTATTTAATAACAAGCTGTTGCTGGAGTCTTACTTATGATAGTCAGTGATAATGTAGCTTTTTAATGGTGAAAGATTATTTGAAATGGGCCCAGTAGTTTTTGAGTTATCTTACTAATATTATAAATGCGAAAGTTTAGATGGATGGATGGATGGATGGATGGATGGATGGATGTTTGTTAGCGATTGTAGCCTAAACGGCTGAACGGATCTCCATGAAATTTGGCACAGGTTTAGAGCATAGTCTGGAAGAACACAAAGGCTACTTTTTATACCGGGAATAGTTACGGTTCCCGTGGGATTCAATAATTCAGTTTTTTAATATTTACTCGATCATTCTGCAACGGTTAAACATATCTTATTTAAAATTGGGCACAGATATAAAGCAAAGTCTGGAGTACACATGGGATAAGCTTCATCCCCGAGAAATGTCCAGTTTCCGAGGGATAGCAGCTTTTTATTACTTATATAGTTCGTATGTTTTCTAATACCACGCGGACGAAGTCGCGGGCAACAGCTAGTTTCAATATATACAAAAATACAAATCTATTCTCTTTATAACATTAGTATATAAAAGTAGCTAATAGTATTAGTAATATTAAAAATTATAAAAAAAGCAAGTACCATATGTATTCTTCTAGGCTATGTTCTACATCTACGCCAAATTTCATCAAGATCCGTTCAGCAGTTTAAGCTACAAACTCTAATAAACATTCATCCACATAAACTTTCACATTTTAAATATTAGTATGATTCCGCAGATTGCTTCTTTCATAGTCTAGTTGGTCCATTCTTATAACATACAAGCTGTTGCCCGCGACTTCGTCCGCGAGAGTTTAAATAGTACTAAATTTACATTCGCCCCTTATTTTAACCTTTACGTAGTAATCTAATTATAGCAATCTTTACAAAAATCTCTATGCATTCCGTATTTCTAAGCCCAATAATTTGCGAGCTGATTTTTCGGTTACCCTTATTGTTTATGTTCGTGATATCTTCGAAACTATTTGTCCAATTTAAATACTGTAAAGGACAATTTTAATCTACATTAAATTCTAATAAATGCTTTTTTTTCTTGGCTTTCATACTTAAGTGTATTTAGCCATGAACGTTTATTGTCGTTATTTATAGACTAAATGTTTATATTCATAGTTTGTAACATTTTAAAATAATACAATTATGAAGTACGCGTTGTTCTATGTAATATAAGAAAATAAAAGTCAATGGGTGAACACAGAGCGAGCACAAATAGGTCACACGTATGAATAAGGCTTTATGTGCAACAATAACAGAGCCACTAACGTAACTATTGTAACCTATGTTGTTTAAAGTGAATGTTTGCGCTTTTATTTAATTTCTATTTTTTTTTGTTTTTATTGTAAATGTTAGAAAGAATAAAATGTTTTAAACTAATTTTAGATTCCGTTTTGTTTTAAAAAGTACTAGCTTTCGCCTGCGACTCCGTCCGCGCGGAATTAAAAAAAACAAACGCAAGTCTGTGTGTTCTTTCAGACTATTCTCTATATCTATGCCAAATTTCATCAAAATCCGTTCAGCCGTTTAGGCTACAAACTCTAACCAACAATTATCTATCCATCTAAACTTTTATAATATTAGAAAGTATGATTAGAATATTGAAAATTTCTACAAAGGTAGAGGAAGACCGAAGAAAGTGTGAATGCATTTTGTGAAAGGAGATTTGCTTAAGAAGGGAGTGAATTCATATATGACTGCTGATAGATATGTAAGAAAAAACATACTGTGTCGACGCTCTGTAGCGACAAAGACAGCTTTAACAGTGCTAGAGCACCGCTTTAACATTTTCGCACGAATAGGTCGGCTCGTCCGCTGTAATACCACGACCACACAGAAGACAGGAGTGAAGTGGAAGCCTAAATTCCTTCACAGGCCCTTTCCCTATCCGCCTTTTGCTTATAATAAAAGGATGTACAAATAAGTCCTTGTACTGAAAACAGTGTTCTTAATTAAAGACGTTGCCATCCATAACATCAATCAACAATTATCAGAGTTAAAACACGTGTTATAGAAAATAATATCTTACTATATTTTTGGAGTATTAGTTAGTTATTAAACTAAATTTACCGTTAGATAATTTGTATAAACTATCAGGTTATAGTTTTACAGACAATTTGATGTGACGTTAGTACGTGCTTCGAATAATTGCGGCTGAGCGGTAACATTAATGAACATTGCTCTATGTCGTATCCCTGGTAAATGGCCGGGCAAAATAAATGAGTTTCGAACAGTATAAGTGCTTAATTTTATTAAGACCAACCAAGACCAACATTTAACATGTTTAATAATTTGAGGACGTCATTAAAAATCATAATACTGTGTTGTAAAGTGATTGTAACGCCATCTAGTATTTATTTATACAAACTATATTTTTTATAAGAAAAAAAACAATCATCTTCCTCCTATCTAAATTAGAGAATAATAGCCTCAGTATAGTCTTAACAAAGGGATTCTACAGGGTACCAAAGTTGCACAACTTTTATAATCCCTTAAAAAGATTTGGACCTACTGCCTTTAGTCAATTTAACATTCTTTTACATAAGGCTTTAAGTTCCTTTTATCTTTTAGAATTAATAAGCCATTACTTTACAAATATTTAATAGACCAGCTTAAGCTGAACCAAGGAAACTTAAATAATAAGGAAATCCATTATTTTGTGCACTTCATAAATTCACATACGTACTGTCGTTTTCTTTCATTATATTATCATGGATTACCATTGCTGAAAGACATCATTTTCTTTTGTGGATTTAAAAAAAAATAGTTACGTTATAACTTCAAAACTAAATACAAATAAGAACTTCTTGTCAACAGAGTGTATAGAGTAGGTTAATGATCCGTGAAAGTAAATGTTGTCGAAATTCGAGAACGCACCACGTAATTAATGATAGCAATATAAACTTTATACATTTTGATGTTACCCTTTGCTTTGCTCTCAGCTCAGTAGCTGTATCGTGGAAACTTGGAAAGTGTAATGTAAACTAATAACGGTCTATTTAGAAAGGAAATGCTTTCACAACGTACCGAAGAAAACAAATGAATACTAGTAGAAACTTACATTTCAAACGAGCTGTCGTCCGCAAACTTCGTTAGCGCAAACCATCCATTACGCCATTTTGACACTGCAAAATTATTAAAAAAAGTAGTCTATAATATACCCGTTTATGTCAGCTACCCTTTAGTGAAAGTCCGGTTGAAATGGGCCCAGCCGTATCGGAGATTACCCGGAACAAACGCAGCTTGCGGACAGGCAGACAGACTCTGAAATCTGAAATCTGCAATTTTTCTTTTGATATTACAAACAGACACTCCAACATCATTATATGTATATAAGATATAGAAAGAAAAATGAAGTATTCAATGTTATAAAATAACCATAGAAGATGTTTTAATAATAACCTCTAAAACATTTGAAGTTGAACCAGATGTAATATAAAATTGTTGTTTTTTTTTGTTTTTAAATAATAGAATCAAGAACAGTGTATACTGTGTCTAAATAAGATAGATTGGGGTGATAAACGACGCATATGAAGTATCGAATTCGATTTGTATGAAGGCAAATGCCGTACTTAATAGACAGGTATCGTAGTGACGAAACACACACATAGCGAACAATTTTGAACTATAGATATTCGGTTTAAATAATTATTGAAATCAACTAAAATTATTATTTTCTTATTCACTAATTTAGAGTACAATTCTGGTATTGATTATATTGTAGAGAATTTAGCGATGACAGAAATAATAATTCGACTACGTACGGCTGTAGTAGTAATAAACATTTATTTACTCTCATTATTTATTATGGTCATTATTAATTTGAGAAAACAGTGTTTTTTTTTTATTTCATATGTTACAACTATAAATCTGTCGATTCCAACTTCTATAAGAACAAAAATCGAAAATCGATAAGATTCATGACTGATTTTACACAACCATCCCTGCTAAATTTGAAAAGAATTGTCAAACTAATCTAAATTATATAGACAAACTATAACGATGTTTTTGCAAGTGGAATAATAATGAAAATGAATGTGATAAAGCAAATGCAAATAGGAATAATAAAAATGTTTTCAAACAAACGTCTGCAAGAAAAAAATCTATTAAACGGAGCAATATGAATGATGTTCAATTTCCTTAACGACTATAATAAAACTCCCGGTACAGGTTAGTAGTAAACAGCGTAAAGAGAAAATAAAGAAAATGGAGGCGAATGTAATTATACAGATAGGATCATATTCATCTGCATCAGATATGGAAATAAAGTCGATCAACAACCCTATAGACTTAAGAACATACTAAAATGAGAATTTATTAAAAAATAGACAAGTAAAGAATAACAAAACGTTTCATACTGCGGCATTTACGAAGAAATCACGTAGATTAAGTTACATATATATGTCGGAGTTGGGTCTTTCTCCCGACATCATTGCTACCGAGTCTTGGTTTCGTGGGCGTCATTTGGGTGAAGTGCGAGCATTAAAACACTAGAGACACGGATTAACACAATATAATTCGGAATCTACACTTATCACATAGCAAATCAACAAGCAAGACCGAGCAGTGAGTTCAAAGCACCAATCTTTAGACACTACCAACAAACAAACGATCCAACTCGATCCGTTTCTATTTCAAAAAAAGGTCCCATAAACACTATCGAACTGCCTTATAAAGATGGCGCCTAGACCTCACTCAAGCCAAGTGCTCTGCTCTGATTGGTCTTTACTTAATTTGAGATTACAATGTTATTTAGTCCAAGAAAAACGTAACTAGTAAAGTAAAATCGAATTAAAAGTTATTAGGAGCTTTTACAATTTCAATAAACATTAAATATTGCACACAATTCGTAAACAGTAATTCATTAGACAATGGCTACTTAACAACTTCCTATTTTGACTATAATCACAAATTTGTTATCAAAAAATATGCTTTAGGCATTATAACAAAATAGAAGTTCGTAATTAAATTAACTTAAGATTTACAAAAGGTGTTTACATGATAAAGAGAACGTTAAGCGTTATAATACAATCAACAAGCAACTCCTTCAACGACTTCCTCCGACATATATATAACAATAGTAAGAAACAAAAGATTATAGATTTTAAGATGTAATAATCTATATCTATCTATACTATTACAATAATGCGTAAACACACACTTCTTTGTTGCCTAAGATGTCAGCAATTACAGCATATTTTTGAATAATTCTTTTTTTAATAAAAAGCCCTACACTTGCGTCACGCTTTAGGCTATATGTTTTCACGCTAATAAACTTAGGGGGTAAATATTTTGGATAAAAACCCTATTGTGGGAAAGAGACCATAAGTTGCTGCCAACATCAAGGAAGCAAGGTTGTCATCATGTCATTTCATTTTGACATTTGTAATTTATAATTTGACAAATGTAAACATTAAAATAAATTTTAAGGATAAAGTCGCACGGGAACAGCTAATTGAAAATAAATTGAAATAAAGCATATTTCCTTTAAACCCTTCACTTAAGTGTTTGGAAAATTGTGAGCATGTAGCATAATGTATCTATTAAATAGTTTTTGCCCGCGACTCCGCTAGCAGGTTACTAAAAATAAATAAAGTGAGTATTCTATGTACCAGGCTACCCTCTACATCTCTTAAAAAAATCAAAATCCGTTCACCTATTTAGACTACACTCTAACAACCATTCATCTAAACTTTCGCATTTTTAATAATATTCTGATTAATGGTCTTACAAATGTTCGTCTTCTAGTAGCTATTATTGTTAATTAAAGTTCTTCGTTCTGTAAACGACAGATGGTATTTATTCCCAAGTAAACATACTTATAAAATACGTGGCGTGTTTCGATCTAATTTCAAATTTCTTGAAAAAACTTCAGCTCCGTTACAAAACTTTAGCAAAAGTGCGAAGCCTAAAACGTTAACGTGATTTATTAATCTACTTCCACTCAAATTAATATCCTAAACTTGAATATAGGAAGCCAACAAAACTGTTTTCCAACAAAACGTTTTGCTTTTTTACGGAAAATGAGAAATGTTTTTGTCCACGGACCGTTTTTTCCGGTCTATTAATTAATTGGACTTTTACTGCATAATTTCGTGTAGTTCACTACATCGAACATTATTCGATTTCGTCCTTCAAGTTATTAATTTTTCTTAAGAGTTTTAATATTAGATTGTTAAACAAAAATTAAATGAAGAATAGACAAGTGAAGAAAGAGGCAAACAAAAAAGAGGTGACCGGAGTTTGCTGAAATGGCGAAGCGAGCACTATCCGAAGGCGACCGCAAAAGCACATATCTTGTCTGTAATTGACGGAACAGGGGATACACAGAATTAGGATATTTTCCCTTCCTATTGAACCCCTACTTTGCCAAGTCCAGTGACTTATTTTTTTGCATGACTACAATTGAATACCAGTGAAAAACATTTCCCACTTCTTAATTTGATATTAAACAGTTGATCACATACTAGCTTTCGCCCGTGACCCTGCCCAGGGGTAATAAAAAAAAGTAAGTAGCCTAAGTATTCTTCCAGGCTATCCTCTACACCTATGCCAAATTTCATCGAGATCAATTCAGTTGTTTAGGCTACAAACTCTAACAAACATCCATCTAATCTTTCGCATTTATAATATAATTAAAATCAGTAATTCTGGGTCTCTGAAGGTTCCATTTATTTTTTATATTGATTCATTACCGTTAGGTTCACATATTTCATCGGAGTTAAACCCTAGTTACGTAGTTCGGAAACGCATTTCATTAAGTTATAAAAACACTAACGAATAGTTAAACGTAGCTGGGAACCCGGCCATAAGACGTATAAAGTGACTTATCTTTTGTTCCTATAGTCATTTGTGTGAACATCTAAGTGTAATGCGGTTTACACCGCTTTAACTGTTTTATAGCTAACAATAACACTTACCGCAAACGTCTGGATGTCTCTGTTCCTAGTGATATGATTGCACTGAATACAAAGTTTAATCTAGCTTCTAGTGTTACTTGCTTGTTTGCCTGGTCTTTAGAATATCACTTTCTGTATTACCATTATATTTATTGTAAAGGAGCTGTCGCCCGCAAACTTCGTTAGCGCATATTTGGATC
>NW_013524934.1:2338160-2410916 GCF_000836215.1 Papilio polytes
CAGCCGTTTCGGAGATTACCCGGTACAAATGCGGCTTGCGGACAGACAGACAAATTTTTTTTAATGCGATTTTCGTTATCAGCAACGCAATTCCCGAAATCTGTTTTTTTCTATTGATGTTACAAACAGACACTCCTATTTTATTACCTGTATATAGATAGAAGATATAGATTCAACGTCTACGATTCTTAATATATTTAGTGCAGGCGCACATCCTTGACTAAATTATTAACTGCCGTGCGATTGTCGATTGTTTCGCAGCCAATTCAATTGTTTACTTGCACAACTACAAAACGAGTAGTGTGCTCATCTACATAAAGGTAATAGGAATCAAAGCGAGATTAAATAGTTGTGCGATAGATTAGTTTCCGATGTGCGCACGCTAAGTGTTACAGATATATTGGCAAACTGGAATGTGTTAAATATAAAAGTAGTATTAAGTTAATCCAATGTAATTGGACCGCTTCCCGTTCGCTCAAATGATTTCTGTTGGAAATCGCCGGTTAATTTGTCTCTAGTTTCGACCACCGTATTACGGTAAAACGTGACACGCCAGCGCTAAAATAAAACCAATATGTGTGGTAAATCGTATTCATTCAGAGTTATTTTATGTCCTGTATTATAATTTTAAATCAATATTTTGATTTATAATAGCTTTCGCAAGTGACACCGTCCGTGAAGAATTAAAAAACAAAAGAGATTAGCCTCTGTGTTTTTCCAGACTATCCAAACAACCAAATTTCGTCGAGATCCGTTCTATTTAGATTTCAAACTCTAATCTAATCCTTTATCTCAACTTTCGCATTTATAATATTAGTATGATTCTAATGTAGTTTTGAATTCCACCTATTTCACAATTTATTTTGTTATAATTAGCAAAGCTATAAATCCTATATAAACCAATATTCTAAAGCACCTTAACATTTCAGTGTTGAATATTCGTTTGACCAACAGCATAACAAGAGATCTTCCCGGTATAGGCGCAAAACAGTAAACGCGAGAATTGGGTTGTGTGATGCTTTGTTCAACAATTCCGTTTGTGCCATGAAATTGGACCCAGTACTGAAATATCAAGACAATAGACTCGCTCATGTGTCTTATCGTATACGCTTGTATTTCTATACATCATTGTCACTCACATTTTTCTTACGAAACTTAACTATTTAAGTCAAATAACTTATGTATCTTATATATTTTTTCGTATTGGCATTGTTGATAACGAACAAAAAAGGATTTTCAAAATCTGGACCGATACCAATGCCGGAGGTATCGCGTAACACTAAAAATATAGACGATTTGACCTCCATCTTCTGGGAAGTCAAAAACTGAATATTAATTATTTTGTCTGTTTATCCTCGCGATTGTTCGGAATATTCTCAGAAACGGATTAATTTTGACGATAATTTGTCTCAAAGGTAGCTGATATTTAGGGGTATATTATAGGCAATTTTTAAAATTCCAACAATAAAGAAGTCGCGGGCACGAGCTTTTTAATATAGAATTTATTATCCAATTATAAAATAACATTCTCATGGTTGAAATAAGTTGATTTATTTTTTACGATAATCGCCATTAGGATAGAAACAATCAAGAATAGTAAAAGACACGATGGATAAATACGTTTGTTTTAATGAACATCAACGCCTAGGCAATTACATTTTTGTAAATAAATGTCAACATCTTATTGTTAATTTATTTTCATTTCCTCTTCCAACATTTCCGGAGTAATTTAGCGTATGTAATGTATAATAAAACATCCTGTATACAGACGTTAAAAGACAAAGTTGTTCACCCTTGTTCTCTGTAACGATACAAGTAAATACAATTTACAATGCTTATAAAAATGCCAAGCCGACGTTGTTTCTTGTGAATTGCCAGCTACAGGGTGTATAACGCGAGAGAAGGCTAAAGTTTTTACCTTATTCCAACATCTATAGACTAAGTTTCATGGTTTGCAATAAGCTATGAAAAAATATATATTCTAAATAGTATAAAGTATAGACCGTAAATCATACGTTATAAACGCAAAAGTTTAGATGGAAAGATTAATCTTTGTTAGAGTTTGTAGCCTAAACTGCTGAACGGATAGTCTGGAAGAACAGATTATGTTACTCACTTTTTTTTTAATTCCGTGCGAATGGAGTCGCCGGCGTAAGCTAGTCTATAACATACTAATAAAATACAAATGTACGTCTCTGTTCTTGATGAAAAATACGTAAAAACATTTCATTTTAATTAACATTTAACTTAACCCTTTCATATACCATAAATCCTGCTATCACATTCCACGCCACTTACCACCACGTGCGGTTTACCAAATGATTGCGGAGGGTCCGAACCCTGAGTCGGCATTTTATCACACCCTATATACTCTTATAGCGTATCGTTAAAACTGATTAATAATTAATAAGAACGAAAGACAAATAATTAATTGCGTGAAAGGTGAAATGATCAAGCAGGGAGTGAAGACTGAGATGACGGATGATAGAGTTATTTGGAGGACGAAAGCACGTACGCCGACCCTACGGAAATATAATAAGGCCTTTGAAAAACAAGGTAGGTTGGAGTAAGGATCTTAGTATTTCAAATCTATACTATTATAACAAAGCGTAAAAACACACTTTGTAGCCTAAGATGTCATTGTCATGTCATCTCATTTTGACATTTGCAATAAGGAATTTTACTAATGCAAACAATAAATTTATAATTTCATGCGGATGAAGCCGCACGGGAATAGCTAGTTGATTTGTATAAATCCTCAGATGCCCTCCTGACCCAGGCGATGCCCATCTTAAACTTACATTTTAGTTAAGTTTTTTACTACCGTTGGTCAGTTTAGTTTCAACAAGTTGTTTACGTGTACAACGAACTTTTGTTGTACAAAACTTAAACAAACTCGTTAAAACACTTCGAAAGTTTACCAAAACGTTATTAGATTCAGGACGTTGATACTTGCAAAATATTATTGTCGGTAGAATGAAAGCAATCTCAACTCCAAATTGAACTTTACGTTTTGGGAATTACAATTTATATAAATGGAAAATGTTTTGATAAGGGACATCCACGCGCCTTTATGCGCCAAATACAAATGGATTTTAAGTCCACGCTTGTAGATCGTCGATGGCTCAGTGGTTAGATCATTTGACCTTTAATCCACAGGTCCAGGGCTCGAATCTAGCCATGTACCAATAATTTTCTAATTTTATATGTACATACATAAAATAATTTACCCCATATTTTTACGGTGAAAGAAAACATCTAGCAACCTGCGAACTGGCGAAGAAATTCAAAGATATGTGTGAAGTCAAACCAATCCTTACTAGGCCATCGTGGTTGACTATGGCCTAGTCACCTAAATTTAGACCTTCAGTAGAGACGTATAGTGAGCTGATGATGAACGAGTCAACATTATTTGACCTAGTTGCGTAATTACCCAAAATATTGGGAATTCATATTTCTGACTAGATTTCGCCTAATAAATTGGTCAGAAGAACATCGTTTTGGACTTTTAGGTTTAAAATAAAAATACAAACCTTTAAAAATTTGAACTCGTGTGTTGTTTATCATAGTTTGTGACATAAATCCGTTGGCAATGTGATTTAAAATTATTTGAAGTAACGGCCACCCTGCCGCATTCTGTTGGCTTGCGGCAGATCAAAATCACAATGAAAGGATTTAAAATGTGTTTAATAAAAGCAACACATAATCTATTAATCCACGAATTTTCGCGCGAAAAGAATTCATAAACTAATTTGCATATCTAAATATAAATCTATACTAATATTGTAAAGATTTAAGATTTGTGTTTTTGTATGTATTAAACTAAACTAAAAACTTAAAAACTACTGGGTCGATTTTAAAAATTCTTTCATCGTTAGAAAGGTCATTTATCTGCGAGGAACACAGGCAATAATTTTTATAATTTATTAATTTCCCTCGGACGAAGTCGCGAGAAACAGCAAGTTTTTAATAAAAAATTAGAATCGCTGTAAACAAAGATGCTTTAATAAATTGGTTACTCACTCTTGCTATATTTAGTTTGTGAAGATTAATTTTGACTCAGAATGCTCCCACTTGACGCCTGTCTTTTGTGTAATCGTGGCCTTTTATGTTGCACTGGGAGAGAAGGTCCATTCCTGCGAAGATACTAAAACTAGAAGCGACTAATGGCAAAATAACTTTTAAAATTTGCTAAAAGCATACGAAAATAAAATCTTTCACCACATGTTACTAATAAAACCAATAATATGAATGCGAAAGTTTAGATGGATGGATGTTTGTTAGAGTTTGTAGACTTAACGGTTGAATGAATCTGGATAGACGTAGAAAGAACGCATAGGTTAATTTTTTTTTATTACATACTAACGGAGTCGCGGGCAAGCTGGTATTTTATAGTGTAAAAGAAAAAAGGAATTGAATAATATTTTCCACAACAATCTCAAAGAATTTTAGTCAAATTTGATCGTCGACAGTATACTGTTAGCGTCCGGTATATGGACCAATAAAATGCCCACTAACGATCCGGAGTAGGGGCGAATGTTCACCGAACGTTCGGCGAACGTTCGCGCGCCGCGTCAAGTGGCCTGGAAAGCGATAACCTTGCAATTTATGTCCGCACAATTTGAATAGATCGCGTTCTATGTTGCCAACTGAATTTAAACTGAACTTGTATACAGTTTTAATACTCTTTGCCTTAAATGAATTCTCTTTTCGAATACAAAAGTAACACTGGAATTCTTTTCTCCTACTTAACTACATTAATTTAAACAATTGCGTAAAATAAAAACAAACATAAAATACGAAGAATTTACTGATGTTATTTCAGTTTGAATAAATGTTTTTAAAACTGCTTTTAGAAATGCTTTCTGTAATTAAATTGGAGCAATTATCCGCTTCAACACGCTAATTAAAACGAAAATGTTATCATACATTTTTGTCTTTGTAAAAATTTATAATTACACGTTTACTTCAGAGATTTTAACGAATTAATTCTTTTCTTATAGTATTTAGGTTACTGGCATAATATTTATAGTTTCATAATTCTATTTCTTTTACATAATAATAATAAAAAGCTAAACAAATGTAATCCGATGAGAATCCTAATCAACAAAGGACTCTTATGAATGATATTGTGTTTGGGTCCGTGTTGTCTGAATCACATTTTCTTTCATTCATCATTCATCACCAGCTCAAATATGCGCCCCCGCTGAGGGGCTTACCTACTCTATAAGCTAGGGGTGACTAGACAATAATCAACCACGCTGGATTCAACCAACCCAAGTTTGTTAACTTTACGCATATCTTTGAATTTCAATGTAACAAAGATGGGTAAATTTACATTGAAAAAGTGGTGGATTCAAACCCAAGATGTGTTTAACTTGACCCACCGACACTCTGTTTCAAATAAAAATATGTAAACAGTGTTAAGACGTAATTTGCAATACGCACGCTGCCGCACCGCCATTTCGCATCGCCGCCAATGATTGTAAATTGTATTTACATGCGTCGTAAGAAACAACGGAACAGCTTTGTACAATAAATAAAAGAGCAGATAGGTTGTTTCGTTATCATCATTTTTGTGAATTTATCGCGGAAGGAAAAGCTAAATAAAACGAGAACGACCTGTAAATGTGTTTATATGACAGAAAATAAAATAGACTGTTTGAGAGGGCACATACCTTTCACTAAACTATTAACTGTTGTGCGATTGTCGATTGTTTCGCAGCCAATTCAACTGTTTAGTTGCACAACTAAAAATTGAGTAGTGTACCTCCATATAAGCTCAGAGGAATCAAAGCGAGACTAAACATTTGTGCGATAGTTTAGTTATAAGCGTGCGCACGCTCTTAATGTGACTATAGAGAGAATATTTCCAATTAATATTTGAACTTTGAGATCAATCCCACAATTGTCGTTATATTAATGTGTCGCATGACAGGTATATTCCAGAGAAAATTCCGTCAAAATCGGCCCAGCCATTGAAAATGCCGGCAACAAATGCAACAGACAAAGAGAAAAAAAGAAAATTGAAAAACGGATTTTCGTTATAAACAAATCAAATAATTCGTGTTCGCGAAATGTTGATTTTTTTTCGACATTACTCACAGACTTACTTACTGTGTTGGCGCAGCGACCCAAAGTGGGGTCTTGGCCTCCGACACGAGAGAGCGCCAGCGTCGTCTGTCCTGCGTTATCGCCTGCCAGTCGACTACACACAGAGACTCAAATTTTATTAACTGCAAATAATAACTACATGTCCTCATAAATTAATAGTTTTTAAACTATTATCCCCGGCAGTGTTCAAAAAGAATTACTTTATTATTCGAGGAGAAGTAATTACAAAGCGCAAAATACATAAGAAATCTGTTTTGTTTCATAAGTAACTTGGTCGCAGTTGTTGGCCAAAGTCGCTAAGTTAATAAAAACCCCCCGATTTCACAAAACTTTACTAATATGGACTTCGTAAGAAGACGATCCCTAATATAAAAACGTTTGAGACATACGATAGAACTAATGCCCGGTTTCTGAAGTTTACATATATTTTATAATTACATAATACATTTATGTTAGGTTGCATAAGTTTCAACAGAGTAAAATTCAAATTACATACTTCGGAAACGCATTCCTTGAAGTTATAGAATCAAAAACACTAACAATAGCTAAAAGTAGCTGAGAAACCGGCTATTACTATGGAAAATCTAAAACGACTAATAAACGAAGAAATTATTAATTAATATCCTATTCCAAAAACACGTATTTTAATAGTAAACAATTTGAATATTAATACGAGAAATCATACTTCATACTAATATTATAAATGTGAAAGTTTAGATGGATGGATGTTTGTTAGAGTTTGGAGCCGAGTAGAGCCGAGTAAACCGATTAGAGTAAGAAAGTTGGTATAGATATAAAAGATAGCCTGTAAGAACACATATTCTACTCACTTTTGTTTTTTTTTTAAGTTCACGCGGACGGAGTTACTAGCGAAATCTAGATTATCATAAAAGAAAAATAATTCAAATTATTCATTACCATCCTTCCACTGCTGTAACAGTTACACAAAAACTGTTAAGTTTGTATAATCTCATTCATAATTGATTTGTCCTGAAACCTGAGGTCGGGTCTTAGCAATTGTGGAGTGTACTAAACAAGTTCCAAGACTCAGAAACTGAACAATAGTGTTTGAAACATTTGAATACACAAGCGTCAGTTAGGTTATTCGTATACAAAACGTTGTAAACTCTCGGATACTGCAGATTTTAGTTGCTAAGCGACTTAACAATCTATATTTATATCCGTACTACTATACTAATATAATAAAGCGTAAACATACACTACTTCGTGGCGTAGGATGTCAGCAATCACAGCATATTTTTGAATATTTCTTTCTTTAAGTCAAATCCCTACACTTACGACACGCTTTAGGCTATATGTTTTCACAGTATTACTTAGGAGGCAAATAAATTAAAAAAAAAACATCATTTGAAGCTACAAGCTGACAACATTAAGGAATCAAGATTATTATGGTAACTGTAATTTTCACATTTGCAATTGAGAATTTGACAAATGTAAACAATAAAATATTTTTTTTATAAAATTCATGCGGATGAAGCGGCATGGGACCAGTTAGTACAACGTAAAGGAGGTTCATATAACCAATCATCTTCGACCATTGTTATCTCTTATCGCCACATCAACCAGTTTATCAAGACAAGGGAGAAGCTTTGGACTTTAAAATGGCGGAGCAAATCTAGACTGTTGTCATGTAAGGATTTGGTTCGCCTTTATCTAGAGAAGCCGACTCGCGTCGACGATTCCTCATTATTGTAGGGAGCGTCCGCAATATTAGTTTCGAAGATTTCCGTTACTTGTGTACTATGGGGTTTGTACTTGACGGTGAAATATGAAGTATATTAAACAAACAAACGCTGAAACTTTAGCAATAAACGTAACATTTATGCTTAGTGCCGTAATATGTCCTAAGTAGCTTTCTCGTAACGTTAACATTTTAGTGCTTTGTTTTGTGTACTTTATTAAACTAACTTTTTCCCGCGACTCCGTTAGTATGGAATTAAAAAAAAATAAAACTTAGTAGCCTACATGTTCTTCCAGACTATTCTCTACATCTATACCTAATTTCTTCCAAATCCGTTAAGCCGTTTAGGCAAAAAACTCTAACAAACATCCATCCATCTATCTAAACTTTCACATTCATAATATTAGTCCACCCGTTCCGGATTTCTACAGATCGAAATTTAAAAAAATGTAGCCTATAATATGCCCGTCCATGTCAGCTACCCTTCAGTCTGATTAGCCGGAATAAACGTGGCTTGCGGACAAGTTTTTTAATGCGATATTCGTTATCAGCAACACAAATACTTCATCTTCCCGAAATCTGGAATTTTTCCTTTGACAAATAGACACTCCAATTTTAGTATGTGTATAGATCTATACTATTATAATAAAGCGTAAACACACACTTCTTTGTTGCCTAAGATGTCAGCAATTACAGCATATTTTTGAATGATCCTTTTTTTAATATAAAGACCTTCACTTACGTCACGCTTTAGGCTATACATTTTCACGCCGTTAAACTTAGGGGTAAATATTTTGGATAAAAACCCTAATGTAGGATAGAGACCATAAGTTGCTGCCAACACCAAGGAAGCAAGATTGCCAAGGTTTGCCATCTCATGTCATTTTGACATTTGCTATTGATAATTTGACAAATGTAAACAATGAAATAAAACTTTCATAATGTCATGCGGATGAAGTCGCACGGGGACAGCTAGTTAAAGGATAATTTAATTTTAAGGATAGAAGAGTATCAGTTGAATAAATCTTAACAGAGTCTCCGTGGTCTTATCTTTAAACGGCTAATTATTTTAAGTGACATTGTTATCCACTTCGAACACTGCACCGCTTTGTATAGCTGCATTACATTAATTAATGATACAATTTGCGATGTAGTTAGGTTAGTGTAATATCTCTCGAGAAAATGTTGAACGTAATTTAGTTACAATAGAAATCAGCTGAATAATTTTGAATGAATATGTATTCATTGCCACAAAATTACTTAAACAGACTTATACTAAAGAAAACATAAAGCCGTGGTAAAAGGTAACGACCTCAGCGTATGCAGGAGAGACTAAGCTGTTCCTGTGCTGATTTACAGCTGGCTCTTTCATACTCACGTAACATATACTAACATTTAATAAAGTAACCGGCCGTACTAATTTTTTAAATTAAATAAATCACGTTTTATTACAGTTTAATTTTAGGTTTATAAACCTAAGTTGTAATAAAGATTACAAGCTAACAATCAAGGTTGCCATGGTTACTTTTATTCACCCAAACACAAGTGCCAGATCTGTTGAAAAATTTTTGAGATCTCACTCTCTTTTTTCTATTCCTATGTCCCCAAAGTGGGGCAGAAGGCGTCCACAGTACGCCGCCAGCTCGCTCTGTACTGGACTTTGCGTTGTGTCTCGGACCATCACAGCCTGATTGCCTTCAAGTCGGCCGCCACTGATTTTTGAGATATGTCGTAATAAATATTCAACTAAAATTTCTCATTCATAATGTTAGTAAAAGATCATATAAATTTTATTTGAAGTAGTAATAACTCAGACCTAACGAAATAAATTGACGTTGACATATTTTCAGCAACAAACAATGAACCTTTGTGACGTGAAATATTCAGCTTTTAACTATATTATGCGTCAACCAAAAATCTGAAATATATCCGGAAAGTGGTAATTTTTGTACATATTTTGTCACTCAAAGGATTATTGTACAAATTAATGAGTTTAAATATTTATAAAATATGCAATATACAAATAAAAAAATACTGGATGACTAAGAATTAGACACCCTAACTTAGGGTTTGAACCCCACAGTGTGTACGTAAATTGCTGGTGATGTTGATGATGATGATGAAATAAAAAAAGTAGTAAATATTACTCAATGACTTATGACGCGAATGTAATAATTTGAGTTTTTTTATATAACATAAGGTGCCAAACGAGCAAGCGGCCACCTGAATCCGCCATGGTCGCGAATCTACCGCTGCCCATAGACATCCGCGATTGCAGATGCGTTGCCTCCTCCACCGTCAAATCCACTCCCCCTTTCCATCCTCTCCTTATAAGAAAAGGGTGGTAAAGAGTAAGGGATTTAAATTAGGCCGCCGGCACCACACTCAGCAGACGAAACACGGAATTTATTCCACTTCACGCCAGTCTTCTGTGTGGTCGTGGTATTACACCGGGCGTGTCGGCCCTACAGTGCTAAGATGTTAAAGCGGGCACTACCATTGAGAGCGAAAGTGCTAAAATCAACAACTTCAAGTAAAACTCAAGTTACGTAGTTCAGAAAGACATTTCCTGAATTTTTCAAACACTAACGAATGGCTAAACATAGCTCGGAAACTGGATATTAGTAAAATTTTACATTGAAATTGTACTAGAAAAATATAATATCGTGCATATCTGCCAAGGGACAAATTAAGCCAACACAAGTGACGACAATTTTCTGACCATACCATCTACAAATATCAAAGTTTGAACAAACAAAGCAATCCAATTAATGTAGTAATTATCAAAATTCGGTCGAGCACAAAAGGGTTAATAACACTGTAAATACGCCTTTGTGAGTCATTCTCAAGTATTTGTTTAGAAATTTGTATATTACATAATAAGGTTAAAATATAACGAAGTTACAATACACATGTATTACGTCTATTTGTCTATACTATTATAATAAAGCGTAAACACACACTACTTCGTGGCGTAGGATGTCAGCAATCACAGCATATTTTAAATAATTATTTCTTTAATAAAAAGCCTTACACTTGCGACACGCTTTAGATTATACATTTTCAAGCTATTAAACATAAGGGTAAATAAATTGGAAAAATCCTCATGTGGGAAAGGGACAAAATTATAAGCCAATAGCAGGAACGAAGCAAGATTGCCATGCTAACGGTAATTGTTATCCATTGTCAAAGGTCTTTGTTGTCATTTGTGCATTTGAAAAATAAAATTCTTATAGTTTCATGCGAATGAAGTCGCAGAGAATCAGAGGGGCGAACATCTTTAACTAAACTATCGCATAACAGTTGTGCGACTGTCGATTGTCATTTGTTCGCATAAAATTCAACTATTGATAAGGACAGTTAAAAATTATGTGGTGTGCGCACCTCCATATTTTTAACAGTGGTAGTGCCCGCTTTAACATCTTTGCACTGTAGGGCCGGCACGCCCCCAGTAATACCACGACCACACAGAAGACAGGCGTGATGTGGAAGCAATTCCTTGTTTCGGCTGATGAGTGTGGTGCCGGAGGCCTAATTTAAGTCCCTTTAACTTTACTACCCTTTTCTTATAAGGAAAGGATGGGAAAGGGAAGTGGATTTGACGGTGGAGGAGATGCATAGGAAGGGGAAATATCCTCTTAATGTGCGTCTCCTCCTCCGTCGGATAAGGGTAAGCAACGCATCTGCAATTGCGGATGTCTATGGGCAGCGTTCGCTTCGCCATTTTGGTGGATTCAGGTGGCCGCTTGTACGTTTGCCACCTTATGCTATATAAAAAAAAATTATAATTTCAAGTATCAAAGCGTGGCTAAACAATTACGACAGTTTAGTCAAAGTGTGTGCGCTCTCTGTTAGTAGTCCCGTATTGTGTATATCTGTGTTCTGATTTATCGTCCAGTTCTGCACTAAGTTCGGTGCCAACGTAAATCATCTGCGATCTACTACGGTATTGACATAAATTGTCAAATATTACCACAATATTCCATCTATATCGATGGAAGATAAAAATGTTAAATGGAATAAAAACTTAAATGTGTGTTAACAAAATGTCCACTGCCAAATGCTGCCTATGTAAAAAGCTATAAAGTTAAGTAAATAAGACATTCTCTGATAAAAATTTATAGAAAATACACATTTTGTACGATGTACGAAAGATTTTTCGGTAAATCTGATAATCTTTAACTATTATTATAATAAAATTGGAGTGTCTGTTTGTGATATCAGAAGAAAAATTCCAGATTTCGTTAACATGATGTGTTTGCGTTGCTGATAACGAAAATCGCATTTTAAAAAAAAATTGTCTCTCTGTCTGTCTGTGTGTCGGCAAGCCGCATTTGGTTCACATCATCTCCGAAACGGCTGGGCCGAATTCGACCGGACTTTCACTGAAGGGTACATATTTCAGCCTAGTCTGTAGTCTACAAAATTTAATACCAAATTCTCTTATTATGTCTTACTACCTTTCATCCACGACTCCGTCCGCGTGGAATTGAAAATAACAAAAGTAAATAGCCTATGTGTTCTTCCAGACTATCCTCTAAATCTTTGCTAAATCTCATCGAAATTAAATCCGTTCAGTCGTTTAAGCTACAAACTCTAACAAACATCCATCCATCTAAACTTTCACATTTATAATATTAGTTAGATTAGATAATAAACTAGAAAGTCTTACTAATTTCATAATTAAGTGTTTTACGATATCGCAAATATGCAGTTTTAACACAAAATATGCCTAAACAATGCAAATTTTGGGAAAAAAAAACAAACATTCCTGTAGTGTTTTGTTTTGCATAATCGCCAGCTAAGACGTTCTTGACACGTTGTTTTTTCTTGCCTACGTAATTATCTTTGCGCTTCTTTTACTTCGCGAAGGTTTAAGTCTTTTCGTCTTTTGGATAATTTTTAAAGACACGTATGTAGGAAATTACGTAGTTGAATATGTTCAACTATTCAGGATAGAGAGACGAATATACGCTACGTGTGAAGGAAGTGACTAATGGCCGGGATTCTTCAGGGACCTTACATCCTGCTAACGAGAAAGCTCGCGCAGGTATGTGAATAAAATAGCTAGTTTATTTTGATATTTAAAAATAAACGAGAGGTAATAAATACATCTTTAGGCTTATATGCTACTAGCTGTTCGCGACTTCTTCCACGCAATGTTAAGATAAAAAGTAGCCTATAATATGCCCGTCTATGTCAGCTGCCCTTTAGCGAAAATAAGGTCGAAATCGGCTCAGTCGTTTCGGAGATTGTCCGGAACAAACGCGGCTTGCGGACAGACTGTTTGTCAACTTTTTTTAATGCGATTTTAGTTATCAGTAACGCAAATACATCATCTTCTCGATATCTGAAAATTCTCTTTTGAAATTACAAGCAGACAATCCAATTTTATTATATGAATAGATTACATTTAGTTGTATTGGTTCGATTTTGAACAAAGCCTAAAAAACACTTTTTGAATGTTTGAAATTATCTCCAAAACTGACGGATCTTGATGAAATTTAGCACAGATGTAAAATCTGGATGAACACATAGTTTACTAAGCAACGTTTTTATTCCACGCGGACAGAGTCACGGCAAAATCTAAAATATTATATTTCTAACAAATTTGTGATGTTAAATTTTTCGAATACTTGATAGTTATAGTAAGAAGTGAAAATTATATTTTATATCCCTAAGGATAACAAACCGCATATCAAGTTCGTTACATTCTCCATTCCTCCACATAACCCGACATTCCCCAACTATTATTGATACATATAAACTTACAAATTCGTCATCCCTTAGGGAGGAGAAATTCAAAACTAAATTCATAATGTCTTACCACATTTACTTCGTTAGAACTGTCTCTAGGCATGTTAAAGTTTAACAATGTAATTGATATTGACTTATATAACTTATACAATCAGAATAAAATAAGGCAATACAACAAAACGCAAATCTTCGAAACGAACCTTAATAATATTATAAACGCGAAAGATAGATGCTTGTTAGCGTTTGTAGTTCAAAATGCTAAACGGATTTACAGTACTTACTTTGCTATAATTTCCGTGCGGACGGAGACGCGATCAAAAGCTGATATCTTATAATTATGTCGCAAGTATCGCGTAGCGCCTGCTACCTACGCATAGCAATAAATCATCGACATGAGTTGTCTATTTAGTCACGACAGGCGTAGCGATTCTGAGTTTGGTCAGAGACTTCTCATTGCAACAAAAGAAACAAAACTAAAATTACCGGGTTTCGAAGATTTACTTTGACTTAAGTTCGATGGCTTATTTGTTTCTTAGGTTGTTTTGTTAATATAAGTTTTGTCGTATTGCTTGAAAATTAATCTATTGCTACAAGTGGTATAAACATAATTTATCTTCAAACTTCACGTCCATGAAATTCTACGGTTAGAATAACAGGACATACTCATGTATTATTTTGTGTTTGGTTTTTCATGCTTTAAATAAATAAAATAAATAGATAGGACTTTTATTGCCTCAAAAACAACTACATAACACTTGTATAGAACCGTGGAGTTAGTGAAAGAAATGTGGCAAGAGGTGGCAAGCTCAGTTAACGCAGGTACGGTGCAGACCGTTACTAAGCTGGTTTTCAGCTGGCCCCTTTACACATAAGTATTAACACATAGGTATAAATAATAAATAAGTGATTTATTAAGTAAGTATATAGCTTCTAACTGTAATATTATAAATGCGAAAGTTTAGATGGATGGATGCTTGATAGAGTTTGTAGCCTAAACGGCTAAACGGATCTCAATGAAATTTGGCATAGATGTAGAGCATAGTCTGAAACACATAGGCTCTCATTCTTTTTTTTTTAGTTTCACTCGGATGGAGTCGCGGGCTAAAGCTTGTTTTAATATATTTTTATGTTTTAATCCAAACAAGTGAAGTACTATTCTTTCGTTTTAGTGCGATTTTTAAAACGCTTGACATTTAGAAGGTAAACCGTTTGTGTGTTGTTTATTCAGTACCGGGGGGTATTCAGGACTTAGGCGATAGTTGGATTTAGATCGTAAACTGATAGAGGACATGTTAGTTCAATTATCGAACGCAGTTCCGAGCTAGATCCAAATGGAATTGATTAACATTAAGCCATGTGTTGATTACAGTTTTGGAAATGGTAGAAGGAAATACAGTCTGGTTGAATTTGGACTGATAGGAAAAATCAGCACTTTTTCCACTACCGCGTACTTTTTTAATCGCCTCTTAATAGGTACGATCACAATTTCATTATCATACTAATCATACTTCATGCTAATGTTATAAATGCGCAAGTTTAGATGGATGGATGGATGTTTGTTAGAGTTTGTAACTTAAACGGCTGAACGGATTTTGATAAACTTTGGTATAGATATATATCGACAATATTGCACAATTGTTATGCCTAATAAATTAGTGACTTTTAATGAGTCAATCAATTCTTAATTAAAACCTAGAATAATAATGTCCTGCAAAAATAAATATAAAATATGCACGAACTTGTATTTCAAATGAAAATGTATATTTTTGACAATACTAGTTAAAATAAAACAGAAATTATCATACTTTTCCATTTTATGTTGCAGTTTCCTGGAATATTAAAAAAAACCGTTGCTTGTTAAAATATTAATATTATGTACTTAAAATAATAAATGATTAAAAATATTTTTCATAAAAACAGGTGCAGTTTACTTTTTAGTTTCTTTATTTGAAAATGTTTTGCCTAACTATGTTGTAAAACATTATCCTACTAAAACTGGTTCACTCTTTATACGATTTAATAATTCTAATACTGAATTTGGTCACAATTAAGGATTTTTTAATTTCGTTTTAGAAAAAATAAGTTTTGAAGTACTACGTACTATTAATCTGATTATAATAAACAACAATGCTACGATAATAGAGCTAACGGAACATATTAAAAGTACTAATTCTATTTCGTAATACTCAGTCGATGATAAGTTGGCTGCGGGCGCCCGCAAATGCTTCGCTCCACCGTGACGAAGGACGTATTCTGTCCACCAGATGGCGCGCTCAAGCGGCGTCTGATGCTGGTCCTGTATTAGAGTCCGTAACCTCACTATGTTATCTCGGTAGCTGAAACGAGACCAGTATTTAGAACGAACAGTAGAAGTCATTACGAAAGACCTGACTCGACACTAAGGTCTCAAATGTTACGCTTAGAATAGAAAGAAGATAGACGAGCGTCCAAGAGACTGGACAGAAGAGTGAATCAAAGGTCTGCAAATACATTATACAAACGCTCATAAGCCCATCTCCACTCCACATAGTATATTAAGCCTGCCATTGAAAACTTTGGAGGACTAGAATTTTGAACTGTTAACTTTAGTTTTTGTCTCCGTCTAATGTCTCGTCTTCTTCCAAATTAAATGTATGCTGTGTTTATACTCAGCATATATTAACGTATTTATTACCGTTATCGTTACCTTTTATTTTCAATAATTTCTAGAATAGCATTCTTAAAGTTATCTTCAGTAATATCTTCGTAGTATAGTTTTAATCCAATTTTATGGTGTAAATATTTTTCTACATTGTACCACTGGTCTCCTAAAATCGGTACGCCAATTAATGGTACACCAGCTGTGATTGCTTCATCGGTAGATTGCAAACCTCCTTGTGTTATGAACAACTTCACATTTGGATGTCCTGAGAACGTAACACAAATAAACTGTTTACATGCTTTTGAATTATCAAAAAAGTAGCTGTTGCTTCACCTTCACGTTCGCCCGCGTGAAATTTAAAAATGAGGTCTATATTAATCACACGGTGAAGGAATTTTAAAACCGGCTCATTAGTTTATGAGCTATTTCAATACATGCCAAAATCCAAAAATACAAATCTTTCCACTTTATATTATTAGTATAATGTACAGATATACATGCTTTTACTTATTGTATTAGATATTTAAAGAATATTCTTAACATACATACTTAATAGGTCGGCTTGAGGTAGCCATTTAAATGTTTTGATGTTCGTAGATTTTTCATGTAAATTGTCATCTTCTATCTTCCATAATACGTTGTATGGTAATTCTGAGAGCACTTTTTTGAAAATCGTAATTTGTTCTTGGGGAAGGTGAGATATGTTGACGTTGGTACCAAAACTGAAATATATTACACCATTGTTTGAGGTATCTAGGTATTGCTGAAGATCCTGAAAAGTATGTAGCATTGTTAGTTCACAATTACTCTCGTATTCTATTTTTTCTTGCTCAAGAAATAGTACAATCGTTTATTAATTCACGCTTTCGATTGTTGTCTCAATTGTTTTGTTGCAAGGGATTTCAATCGATTTTCATATCTAAAGCATTAATAATGAAGGGCATTTTTTGCAATTAAAATAGCAATACTACTGATTAGAAATGTTTTGATTACGATAAACATACCTTTGGAAGTGGTTTCGGCGACTTTTGATGCAATCCACCCATGTGTATAACAGTCGGTGGTACTGGGTAATTACCTTCCCAAATCGGGTGTATATTCACAAATAGCATATCAACTTGATCCTTCAGCTCTGATAAGCTTGGTGTATCAGATCCGAACAGTTGTTTGATCAATTCGTTCAATTTCTCATCACTGTGGTTAAATATATATCGAACGCGTATTTGATTGTAAAGTTCAGATATTTTTTCTAATAGATTTAAATTATAAAGTCTTTGACTGTACATATTGTGGTATAAAAGTGGTTTTGAAGGTGCTCCTAATATTTCGTAACTGCCGATGAAAGGTCCAAAAGAACTAACTAAAATAGTTGGTGCTTTAAATTTATGACTTATTCCCAACATAGGAGTAAATAGTGCTTCTATGAATATCAAATCATATTCTTTCTCGTTCTTGAGTAAATTTTGAACATCATCTGTAAGTATTACTGCTTCAGTTGCTTTGTAGATAAGTTCTTTGACAACAAGAGCTTGATTTATTAAATCCGTTTTGCTTCCAGTGACAACTTTCGACATTATTTTTGTTATAACACCATATGCGGCATTGTGAACATTCAATTCAGTTAGATTTGCAGGAACATTTTCCTTAGAGAACATTGGATCTGCCGTCACAATAGTCACTTCGTGACCTAGTTTTAGAAGTTCTAATGTCAACGGTCGAAATACTATTTGATGACTGATCGACGGACAAGGGTATATCGCCAATATTCTTGACGATTCACTATTCAGAACTAATCCTCCCAATAAAAGTAAACATAAACTAAAGTGTAACATTTTGAACTGTAATTCGTTTGATAAAATTTTAAGATGCAGAATTTTTTGATCAAATGTTTACTGTGATATTTACCAGCCTATTGCTGCACTTATAATATAAACACGTGGCGTTAGCATTGTATCATCTGTTTATATACGAGTTTTATATCTAACATCAGGTCTTTAAAAAAATATACAAGGGAAATTAAACCATAAGCAGCATGTATAAGGTTCATTGTCTAACATCTAGATGATATTACAACATAAAACGAAAGATATTATAATCAACACTCGTGAGCCACAAAAAGATTACTGGATTGTTTGTGCAACTTCAGTTTATTTCACATGAATGAATCAATGTTATAAACAGTGATTGCGTAATTTTTCTTAATCATTAAAAGTAAAAAAAAACATTGTCACAAATACGCAGACAATAACAAATTTACATCCACAAATTCACGTGAAAAATATTACAAAGTATACGTAATACTCGGTAAAGAGATTATTGCCGACTATTGATAACTGGTCAGTTCCCCCCGCGGAATCCAAGCGTAAGTGTTGTTGCAAATATATTTATACAAGTATGACAACTTGTACTGACAATAACGATTGTCTTACTAATATTTTAATGCGAAAGTTAAGATGGATTTTTGTTAGAGTTTGTAGCATAAACTACAAAACGGATTGTGATGAAATTTGGCATAGATGTAGACGATAGTTTGGCAGAACATATAGATCTCTTTTTTTTTTTAAATTTTAATGTGAACATTGACGTTACAAAATGATTTTGGGAATCCAAGAATAAATTTATGAATGTAATCGTTAAAATAGTCACAGACAAGTTTAAACATGAATTAGAATGAGTTTTTTTTTTAATACGATAATTAATTTCAGATAAAATTCCATGACGTTGATAACAAGCACTCCAGCTCTTGTTTATCACCTTTGTTTAAAAGCAGACAGACAATTCTGACGAAAAATTTTAAGTTTGTATAGTAGCATTCTAATGTTAAAAACTAACCAAGCATTTCAATTTATCACAAGGCCAGGAACTGACACAAAAGGTGAATAAAGACTCCTAAGCATCGACCTAAATAAAGAACAATTGCCTATCAAATTTTTTACTGTTATATTCGTACATAGATATTATCTGGCTCTGTCCAAAGTATGCTATTATCAGACATAGTCTTATCATTTGGTACGTTTGATAATGATGATTATTTGAACTCTGAATCGTCGACTTAGAGGAGTTCCTCTGACACCAATGCCTCGTTGCCTTGACAACGCCGTAACGAGTCGTGGTCTGCATTGAAGTGCTATAACATCTTACTAATCTTGCTAATATCATGAATACGAAGGTTTTGATGGATGTTTGTTAAAGTTTGTTGTCTAAACTGCTGAAAGCATCTCGATGTAATTTAGCATACATGTTGAACATAGTCTGGAAGAACACATAGGCTACTTACTAAGTTTTTATTTTAATTTTGCCCGGACGGTGTCGCCGGCGAAAGCTAGTAGCAGATAAACTGCCAGAATAACCTCTTCAAGGTCGTACGGGTTGATTGACGTAAAACGCTCTTCTGTAAACGCGTAATAAGTTATTGTACGAGTATCCAAGAACACTATAATTAAACTTACTTAAAAATGGATGTGTTCAATTCGTCTGATTTTTTAGTAATTGTTCTTACTAATGTTACAAATGCGAAAAATGTTTGTTAGAGTAGCCTAAACCGTTGAACTGATTTCGATAAAATTTGGTAAGGTAGAAAAAGACATAGACCACTTTTTGATTCCACCTGGACGTAGTCGCTGGTAAAATCGTACAAAAATAAAAATTGTATGTACATTACACAATTAGTATTCTATATTTAGATTGGTCATTTTCCTTTTATTAAGTTCAAAATGACGAAGCAAATTGTAAGATAAGATCATCATTATTATATGTATATATAGCTGTGCTATTTCGTTTTTATCTAGTCTTGTGAACTTTGTTATAAATAAAAGAGTTGTTATGTCATTAGTGAAGTTAACTCTGACACTTTTCATTTTATTTATTATAAATAATAATGAAGCTGCGAAGATTTTGGCATTGTATCCCTGTCCATCAATCAGTCACCAAGTTGTGTTTCGACCAATCACACTTGAATTATTAAAGCAAGGACATGACGTCACTGTAATGACACCATATCCAATGTTTAAAAACGGCGAGGGACCTGAGAATCTAAAAGAAATCAATGTTTTCGATGTTACTTTTGGAATTTACTTTGAACATTTCGTCAACGCCGTGACTGGCAGTAAGTCTGATTTGTACATGCAATTTGTAAACATGACATCAGCCATACATTTATCATCGGCAGCGCAAATGAATGTAAAGGAATTCAAAGATCTTATCAAAGACTCATCAACGAAATATGATTTAATTTTTGTAGAAGCTCTGTACACGCCGTTTCTTGGAATATCGCATATATTTAAAGCTCCAATAATTATGATCAGTTCGTTTGGACCTTACATAGATACGTATGACGTCATCGGTTCGCCAACGCATCCTTTTTTATATCACCACATGTATCGCCAGAGACTGTACAATTTGACATTATGGGAGAAAGTCAGTGAACTATACATGAATTTAAGACTTCAGAAAGTACTTTATGATGCTGAAGATAAAAACAATAGACTTCTAAAAGAAGTATTTGGACCGACTACTCCACCGTTGAGTGTTTTAAAAAGTAATGTGGACTTAGTGCTACTGAATATTCATCCAGTTTGGGAAGGAAATTATCCAGTGCCTCCAAATGTTATTTATATGGGAGGGTTACATCTAAACTCTCCTAAAGAATTACCAAATGTAAGTGAAATAAATCCAGATATGATTGGTGTTACTCTTAAAACAAAGACTTTGAATGTGAATGTAGGGGAGTATACCGGTAGAGTTTGGAAAAGATGGATAGAATGCTTGAAATAAGAAGGGATTGGCAACTGAAATTATGTTAGATCGATGTAAAGACATAAATTCTGGTGACACAGAGTAAGATGATGATGTGGATCTAGATGAAGATTTTAAAGTAAATAAACAACCTTTGAGGGTTTTTGTCGATTTTAATAAATATAAGATTAATATTTCAGGAACTAAAGGAGTATCTCGATAATTCAACTAATGGCGTTATCTACTTCAGTTTTGGATCTAATGTTAGACCTTCAATGTTGCCACAAGAAAAGTTTGCGATTTTCACAAAAGTATTTTCTCAACTACCTTACAACGTCATATGGAAATGGGACACAGACGATTTCAAAGTTGACTCTCCCAATATAAAAGTATACAGTTGGTTACCACAATCGGATTTGTTAAGTAAGTTACAAAAAATCTTACTTGATACTTATTCTACGAGTATAAGAGCGGGCGCACACCTTTGACTTAACTACAGCACAACTCTCATAGGAATCAAATCCCGACTAAACAGATGTGCAATAATTTGGTAAAAGGTTAGCGCGCGCTCTAATGTGATAGATTGAATGATGTTTTATAGATGTTTGTTTTCATTTAAAACCAAAATGAGTGATCAAATCTAGAAGTAATTTGTGCCAAAGATCGATTGCACTTCGATTTATATTTTAAGTGCACACGTAATGGGTAATATATCTTATTTAGTTGTAAAGTGCTGATAAATGCAGACACGTTTTTAAAAATTACTAATCAGAATTATAATAAGAATTAAATTGATAGCAATTTTGCTTAGTAATCCCATCGCACTACATTTGTTTGCTAATGTTATTGAGAATAATGATTTACATATTTTAAGTAATTACTTAAAAGCCAGTGGACCGATTTCATAAATTCTTTCACCATTAGAAGCAGAAGATGATTAATTCCTTGCATTGCATTTCTGACTATCGTAAGGTTTCACTCAGTGGTTTTTAATGTTTTCAAATTCTTTCAGGACACCCGAATGTTAAAGTGTTTATAACTCAAGGTGGATTACAGTCGACCGATGAGTCTATAATTGGTGGAGTACCACTTATTGCGTTCCCAATGCTAGGGGATCAATGGTACAATGCAGAAAAATATACTCATCATAAAATCGGGATAAAATTAGACTTCGAAAATCTAACTGAAGAGAAATTGAAGAATGCAATTATTGAAATAGTCGAGAACAAAAGGTGAATATATGTTGTGATTAAAAATAATCTTAGTAATATTATAAATGTGAAATTTTGAATGGATGGATGGACGGATAGATGAATGTTTGTTGGTGTTTGCAGCCTAAACTGCTGCAAGGATCTCATGGAATTTTGGCACGTAGAAGGTAGTCTGGAAGAACACATAGGCTACATACTTTTTTCAATTCCACGCGGATGAAGTCGCAGACGAAAGCTAGGAAAAATATATTAAAACTCGGCATATATTCTAATGTGAGAACAGTTTAATTTTCGAAAATTTAAATCGAATATTCAAATGACATATAATAAGGCATTGCCTTATAAGCCCACACATTCTACAGACTTCATTGGCCGATTTGTGCTTATTACTCCGATTACGTATCATGTGATTTTGAACAAATAGATCCGATCCAACTATTGGCATAAAACATCTTGGGGGGATTTAAAATCTGCTCCAAAGGGCGGGATTAGTTAGCTGTGTTAGTGTTTAATTTTATTTACTCGTTTTAGTTATAAAGAGAATGTAGATCGTCTACGTTCTCTGATGCAAGATCAGTTACAACCACCGTTGGAGCGGACCATGTGGTGGATAAATTACGTGCTCAGACACGGCGGAGCAAAGCATCTCAAATCTCCGTCAGCAAATTTGCCATGGACTGAATACTACGAAATTGAACTAGTAATATTATTTGTTTTAAGTTTTGTCTTAACAATTACTTTATTATTTATCTTGATAAGATATTTGTACAATGTGGTCATGATGTTTGGAAGGAATTCAATCAAAATTAAAAAAATGTAAAACGAGTTTGAATTTACTTAATACCTGACATGTGAGCGGTTAAATTATGTTTTAATTATTTTTTAATTAACAATTCGAATATAACTTGATTGATTTAAAAACAAGATAATTATTACAACGATTATGGTTCATCGTATTCATATTGCATATGTTTTTTTAACGGGCACCGAAAATATCCAATACATTTTACCTTTTCATTATTTACGAATAGATATGAATAGTCCATGAACATTATATTACAACTAAGCGATTTTGCTAATATTTCTTATCAGGCGCAAAGGTTTTGAATACATTTATCAACAAAACATAAAACTTTATTAACTAATTAACATTTACATTTTAATCATAATATAAAAAAAATGAATACGTTACAATTAAAGACGGAAAATGATACCTTAGTCGTTCGCAATATAGTTATCTTTGAAAATTATGAGAAGATTCCACAGACATACTCAAATTAGAGCGATACTGGTATTGTTCTCTTCTTTTAAAATTATTTACCTAGCAGTTGCTCTAATCTTATACACGTGATATTATGATAGTGACATAATCATGTTACGTGCGTGTCATTCAAGGTTAACGTAATATCTTGATTGCATATTTGTGTAGAGATTAACCAATATATTCAACAACAATTCACGCTTATAGCACTGAGGGGTAGGACCTCGAATACACATTTGCTGCGGTCCTTATTCTCCTTGCTTTTTGCATATTACCACATACCTTCATGCACGTTAGTTTTGTTCTCGATATCTTATAGGGCATTTCATTTCTGCAGATTTCTGATTCAATAGTTCGCAATCGTTCCTATCATACTTCTCAAAGATCGCATTTCCAATGAATTTCAGGTTTCTGTGATAAGTCCACCATATGAGGTTTAAATCCATTTCTTGGCCAGTAAGTTACGTCCACTTTTATGCGGGGGGAAACTTAAAAGACATTTAACCTTCTGGAGGACGAAATATTTAAGTAGAAGTTGGTCAACTAAAACCCTCGTTGGTCCTCGTGCAATAGAAGAAATTCCAAGGAATCTACAGAACTTCTCAGGAGTCTAAGAAAAGTCGTTTGTAACAGTTAGTATTGAAACGATGTCTGTTAACAAACACGGAATGTATCATGATGTCGATAAAAAATGTTTAAAAATAGATAACCAGTCTGACCAGGCTTCTTCGATCGTAGGTAAAAATTCTAAGTTAATGTTTTGTTCATGATAGATATAATTAGTAAGATAGATTAAAATATCAGAAGATATAAAGTGTTTTGCATGGAACGTAATAAGTATTAGTGTTTGTGATGTGTTAAAATACATAAATCTAAATAGTCCTGCTATTTTAAGTTTTACTAAGATGTTGGAAATAAGTTTTTTTGTATTGACATTTGGATTACTCAACGCAGAATCAGCAAGAATTCTAGCAGTATATCCCTGTCCATCGATCAGTCATCAAGTTGTTTTTCGACCGTTGACCTTAGAACTACTAAAACTTGGACATGAAGTGATTGTGGTAACACCTGATCCAATGTTTCCAAAATACGGTGCACCGCCTAATCTTACCGAGATCGATATTCACGAATCATATGAAATGATGCAAAAAACAATGGCCGCAAGTGTAAGTGATGACCCAGAATCTTTATTTGATCATTTAAATGTGGCAGTTGCTATGAATGAATTTATAAATACACAAACTGAATTTGTTGTTAAAACAAAACAGTTTCAAGACTTATTAAATGAGATAAAAACAAAGAAGTTTGATTTGTTAATGATAGAAGCATTGTTTACCCCTATGTTAGCATTAACAGATTTAACAAAAGCACCGACGATTTTAGTTAGCTCTTTAGGACCTTTTTTTGGCAACTACGAAATGATGGGAGCGCCGACAACACCGTTATTGTACCATCACGTCTTTAGCAATAGACTCTACAATTTGAATTTATGGGAAAAAGCAAGTGAACTCTATAACAAACTACAAATTGATTTTAATAATAATATGATCGAGAAAAGTACAAATGATTTGCTCAAAAGAATTTTTGGATCTGACATTCCTCCTTTAAATGTTTTACGTGATAATGTTGATATGCTTTTTGTGAATTTAAATCCTATTTGGGAAGGAAATTATCCTGTACCGCCGAACGTTATTCACATGGGTGGTTTACACCAGAAGCCACCGAAGCCTCTACCTCAGGTAAAACATTTTAATTTAGTAGTACATTTATTTTTAGTAAATAAAGAAAGAAAGAACTAAAGTCCATTTTTGGATAAGTCAATTTACGTAGAATTAAAATATCAGTAGTTTTTTTTATTCTTTACTTATAATGCGCTAGGTGGTTTAGTAGTTTTTGCGAATATTTGTTTCACTATGATTTTCTACTATTACATGATTAGATTAGTTTAGCCTCCGACTAATATTTTGTTTTACAGAATCTCCAACAATATCTGGATGCTTCGGAAAATGGTGTTATTTACTTCAGTTTTGGAACAAATGTGAACACATCATTACTGCCTTTAGAAAAAATGGCAGTCTTTCAAAAGGTATTCGCCGAATTACCCTATAATGTTTTATGGAAAATGAATAATGATGAGTTTCCTGTAAAATCGGATAATGTTAAAATATTCAAATGGCTACCACAAGCTGATTTATTAAGTAAGTCGTAATATAAAAATATTTATTTACATACTATTAATTAGTATTTACATACTACATGTATTTTCACTTCTTTTTATACGTATTGTTGTCTACATTTTTCATCAGGGCATCCTAAAATCAAAATGTTTATAACACAAGGAGGCTTACAGTCAACTGACGAAGCAATCACAGCCGGTGTTCCTCTGCTTGGTGTACCGATTATGGGAGACCAACGGTATAACGTAGAAAAATACGAACATCACAAAATTGGTGTAAGGCTTATGTTCAAAGACGTTACTGAAACCAATTTAAAAAATGCAATCTTAGAATTAGTGGAGAATCAAAGGTATATTCTATCACATTCCTCTAAATTCAGTAGTAATAATAATTTTGTCACGTCTTGTGATCTTAATAAGTAATCAATACTGCTGCTGCACCTAAAAGTATTAATACTTGCCTGATAATCTAGTAACTAGTCCAACAGATTGACTTAAGTATATATTTATATGATTAAGGAAGATAATAAATTGATCCTGCTTATGAAATTGTCTGTAGTCTACAGTCTCAAAGTCTGACGCGATTTTGACTAGTGGGGTAACATTCGAATAGTATTCATCCCGTGACTATGATAACCAGATTTTTTTTAATTTACTAATATTGTGTTTTAATGTTTTAGCTACCGGGACAATATAGTACGGCTGCGGACGCGGATGGAGGACCAGCCTCAGACCCCGCTAGAGCGCGCCATCTGGTGGATAGAATACGTTCTCCGTCACGGCGGCGCGAAGCACTTGCGAGCCCCCGCTGCCAACTTATCATGGATTGAGTATTACGAAGTAGAGTTGGTTTCTTACCTGTTTGTCGTCCTTTTATTTTTTATATCGTTAACGTTTTTAATAATCAGATATTTAGTGTCGTTTGTATTGAAAGTCTCATCTATCAAAGGTAAGTTGAAGAAATTGTAAATCAATTATTTTAATTGATAACTTTATGAAAATGTAACTCAAGTTGAGTTAAGACATGTTACTGTAAAATCAAGAATTCCTGTAAATCTTAGATTTATTGTAGTTTGGACTTTTACAGTAACACACATATTTGATTTTTAAATCAGGATATTCGTGTTTGGGTATTGATTTAAATCAGTACTGTGTGTATATTTTTTTAAATGTGTCACAAAATATAATGATTTTTTGACTGTAAAAAAAAAACTAGTTCCTGATGAGAAACTGATTTATTTATTCATTTTCGATTTCCACAACATGGTTCAGTGATAGAAAAATACTATTCGAATTCCGTATCACAAATTGAAAGATTTACACAATATTTGTTTCGTAAAAAATTTTTGAACAAAATATTTGTTAAGAACTTCGAACCCTTAACATATTTTAATAGTAAAAGTATAGAAATTATTCTGTTATTGTTAAGAATTTGACCTGAATAAATCAACTCTGAAGTATAACAAAACTCAATTTAATTTGAATCAATAGCTAGTCTCTTTTTAGCTTTAACTTACGGAATAAATTAGTAAATATTCTAAACAAGAACTTTGCTATTAAAATTAAACAGGTGAAAAATATTAACAATATTATCGTTACAGTACTAACTAATTCAATTTCTAAATACTTCATCCATGATATATTCGCTGTTGGACTTCTCAAATGCTTTGCTCCTTTATTTCGTATTACATATTCTGTCCACCATATTGCCTTATCTAAAGGCGATTGTGGCTGATCATTTATAATATTCCTTAATTGCATTATATTGTTACGATACCTGTAAAATGTATAGAATATATGTACCAAATCGACATGCGTTTGATCATATCATTCAGAGAAACCGGGCCAAATCATAACATCACTGGCATTTAAAAACTATGTAAATGTAATACACGTTTACTTACTTTTCATCGCCTATAACCTTATTAATAGCTTTTTTAAACACTTCCTCTGTTAGATCATTAAAATCAAGTTTAATACCAATATTAAAACGTTCATATTGTTCAGTATTGTATGCTTGATCAACGAACATTGGTACGCCGACCATAGGTACTCCGGCTGCTATTGCCTCATCCGTCGATTGTAAGCCTCCTTGTGTTATAAATAGTTTGACTTTTGGATGATCTGTAAAAAGACAAAATTTCTAGATTTATTATTTTCATTATCTTTTAACTACGCTCGGCACAATACGTTTTCAATACGTCTTTGTCAGTCGTTATGAATTCTCACACTTTTACGCAAATCTTGATTGTTCACATACTTATTTCGATATTTTCGTCGGTCGGTCGGTCGTCGGTTACTTGTGTACCTTACAGTTGACAATTAATTAATTTCCCAACTGTACTGAGTCCTGATAATAATTAATTTGAACACAGATTAACTAATAAATAAAGTTGCAATAAATACTTACGTAGTAAATCTGATTGTGGAAACCATTTGCCGATATTGATATTTTTGGTATGTCTTATTAATACTTCTTCATCCCATTTTAATAAAACGTCGTAGGGTAAATTAGAGAGAACGTTAAATAAAATATGTTTCGTTTTCATTGAAAGTCCCTTATTGCTCACGTTGCTACCAAAACTCATATAAATTACACCGTTTTTAGAAGAATTCATCCAACTTTCTAATTCCTGAAACATGTCATTAATTAAAATTACATTTATATACAGTAATTAAATTTATTATAGCTAAACTACTAAATCATACCTTTGGTAGATCCTTTCTTTCAGGTAGATGTATCCCTCCCGTAAAAATAACATTAGGTGGTACTGGATAGTTATTGGCCCATAGAGGATTGGTGTTTAGAAATAACATATCAATATTGTTGCTTAATTCATCCAAAGAAGGAATATCGTTACCAAATTTTTTACGAAGTATATCATTTTCTAAATTTCTAGTCGTTCTCGAAACGTACTTAGATACGGCAATTTCTACAAGAGTTTCAAGTTTCTCTGTTAAGGAGAGATTGAGAGTTCTCCTACGAACGGTAGATGGGAAAAGAAAGAGATGCATAGGTATTCCAAGAGATTCAAAATTGCTTAATAATGCTCCCAGAGAACTAATCTGGATAACTGGCGCTTTAAATATATGCGATAAACCTAAGGTGGCGGTTGCACAAGCTTCTATGAGAAGCAAATCAAAATGGTCTTCTGGTAATTTTAATACAGCATTGAATTCTTCGTTTTCCAATTGTGCTTTGAAGGCTTTGGCAAACAACTGTGATAGTAATCCAATCTTTTGGAATGCATTTGTATTAGTATCCTGTGCTTCTTTCGTCATTTGATTCTTAACCCCATAAGATTCATTGTGGACATCTATTTCTATTATATTTTTTGGTGCTAGTCCTTTAGGGAATGCTGGGTTTGGAGTTAAAATAATAAGTTCGTGACCTCGCCTCGCTAGTTCTTGAGTTAACGGTCGGAACACAATTTGATGGCTTATAGATGGTGTTGGAAATACAGCCAAAATCCTTGCACATTTCACTGTCGATACACTGATAATAAATAATAATGTTAACAACATGGTAACTTGATTTATTCTCAATGTTTTACGCACTGTTAATTGTGGAAGCTTCTAGATAGTAAATTTGTGACTGCTCTATCCAAACAACCACTTAAATAAAACTGACAAAAGGAAATAGGATAAAGTTTTATTTCAATCATTAACAGTATAGTCGTTAGTTTAATTATGATTGCTGTTTAATGACTTTCGTTCCTAATGTCTTCTATATAAATACCAATTGCTTTACATATCATTCTCTTAAATATTATAAATTCTGTTTCTGCATTTTTATCTTGAGGTATCAACTAATACGGTATTCAAATTGAAACAGTGACCTGCAATGGGTCAATAGAATGTCCATTAAACAAAATTTCAACCATTAAGAGGCCAGTCACGACGCAACTGAATTATCACCTCAATTTTATCCTAACCAATTTCGGCCAACGGCCAGAAGGGAATGTAAAGTAAATTATAGTTTGGGCTAGGAGAAAGGCGTTTTTAAATAAAATTTATAAAATCCTAATGTAACCTAGCAATAAAACTAGACATACCTGACATATTGCAATTCTCTACGAAAATGTGCAATTTACTTTTCGAAATAGTTACTCTTCATGTTTTAGTGAACATTATTATGAAATTTGTACCAATCCATTTCAATTATTTTACATTTATTAAACAAAATCGTCTTTTCGTGGCCCATTCTACATTCATGACTTAAATATAAATCTTAGTAAATTAGTCAGAGAAATCTAAGCAGTTCGATGTTAATAATTTTCATTTAATTGAAGTACAGTAATGATATTTATTACAAACACATAACATAAGACGTCTCCTCTGTCTCCTGAAATCACCTTTTATTTTCTTTCGACATGTTATGTAATAGAAAGTAATTGCAATTTTTATTTCACAGGCGTTGAATGACTTTCTAAGCCTTTTTTTCTTTAATTTTACAAATCATCTTATGGAGTAACTTAAGCATTATTTTTGTTACAATCTTTACCATGACATATAATACAAGTAGTAAAATAGCCAAGAAGAATAGAACCTCCAACTCTAAAATTATCCAAGATTTGTTAGCAGTAGGGGATCGTAAATATCGTCCGCCGTTTCTCAGTACATATTCTGTCCACCAAATAGCTCTCTCCAATGGTTTCTGGGGCTGATCGAGTATTTTCTGACGCAGCCTGGCGACATTGTTACGATAACTAAAGCATAAAATAGTTTTATTTCACCAATAACTTTACTTCGAATCTTAAGGCACTTATCGAATTTTGTATGTTAGTTGCTAGTGTTCAGTTTCTGATATACTGTAATAATAAGTGTGGTAATTGATAATATGATTATCAGAAACCGGTTACGGTTACATTATCAACTAAAATTACTTACGAACTTTAACTTTAAACGATTGAACTATTCCCTACGTCTTACCAATGTTATAAATACTGTTTAGATGGATGGATGGGTGTTTGTAAGTGTTTGTGACTTAAACAACGAGTCTCAATAAAATTTATCATACAAATAGAGCATAGTCTGAAAGAACACGTAGGCAACTTGCTTTTGTTTTTTTTATTACACGAAGACGGAGTCGCGGGCGAAAGCTTAGTGTTAATAATCAAAAAATATCTATAACTTACCTGTCATCGATTGTAAGTCTGTCTATACTGTCTCGTAGTTGCATCACGTTTATTTTATTATAGCTGAGTTTCACGCCGATATTAAAATGGACATATTGTTCAGTGTTGTACCATTGATCTGCTAGAATTGGTATACCTATTAATGGCACTCCAGCTGTTATTGCCTCGTCTGTTGACTGCAAACCTCCTTGAGTTATGAATACCTTGATTTTTGGATGTCCTGGAATATATACTAGAAGTTTTTAATTTTTAAAAATTCCTTGTGTCTAGCATTTATTGGATCAAAGTTTAAACGCTTCTTTGTTCTATCATATTCGTCTTTTCCTAAGTAATCGCCTTTTTTAATTCGTTTATTTAATTAAAGATTGCTTTGTTTGCAGAGATATGCTTTGTAATTACTGTAAAACTGTTTTCTTTTTATTACTTACTTAACAAAGTCATCTGTGGAACCCATTTCATAATTTTTATAGTATCACTATGATTGTGAAGTACATTTTGATCTAATTTCCATACGACATTTAATGTTGAATCGGTAAACACTTTTGATAAGATACTTATAATTTTACCATTGATTTCATTCGTATTTACATTAGACCCAAAACTGGCGTATATAACACCATTTTTCGAGTTATCTAGAAAATATCTTAAGTCCTGGAAAAAAAATCATTGAATCAAATCATTAAATGTTCAAATTTTAAGCTGAATTTGTACTAATTTACTTAAATATTCATTAAATCCTTCTTTTCCACTCAAGCCTCCGTCTGCACGGTATAAAAAAAAACACAATTGATAAACTATGTATTATTTCAGATATGTACGCCAATTTTTAGTGAGATCTGTTAAGTGACTTTAGAGAAACCATGCATCTAAACTAATTTATATTAGTCATAATTTAGACATGATTTTAGAATGTTGTTTTACGTTTTACCACCGTACCTCAGTCAATTCTTCGTAGGGATTTTCATGTATTCCTCCAATAAAAATGACACTAGGCGGAACCGGTGTATTTCCTGCCCAAATTGGATTTGTTGCGAGAAATAGCATATCAATATTATTGTTCAATTCAGCGATACTAGGCACGTCAGCTCCAAAATAACTTCGTAGCATTGCATTTTGTAAATGTTCACAAATAAAATGTACAAAATAAACTTGAAGAAAGATTTTACATTCCATCAGATTATCCCATATTGAAAGGTTGTATAACTTCTGTCGCAGTGTTGTGAAGTATACTGTTGGATGTATTGGTACTCCTAACGCTTCATAGTTAAATAACATACCTCCTAGTGAACTAATTTGTATCACTGGTGCTTTATATACGTGTGAGAATACTAAAGCTGGTCTTACACAGGCTTCAAGAATTAATAGATCGTAATAATTTTCACTGTGCTGTAGTAGCATTTGGATTTCCTTTGTCTTCAACTGTTCTTCGAAGATATTCGTAAGTTTGTTTGCGAACATAAATATCTGGGAATACATACTCTCCTCCTTACCGTATGTTTCAAATAAATCTTTATTCATTGATTTGTATGAAATATTGTGTAAATCAATTTCAGTAAGATTCACTAATTCTGGGTCATTTGAATTAACTGGATCTGTCGTTACAACTGTAACTTCGTGTCCTCTCCTTGATAGTGCTTGGGTTAAAGGTCGAAAAACAATTTGATGACTAATAGAAGGTGTTGGAAATACGGCTAATATTCTTGCTGTTTCCATATGATTTGAGTTTAGTAAAAAAAATATGAAGGTAACAATAACGTTCATCATTACAGAATACAAACTGTACTAATTTGTTAATGAACAAGTTGCGCTTATCATAATATTAGATTGTGTTTTAAGTGATATTTTATAACTCTTTTGCTTTAAGTTTAATAGCTTTTCGAAATGAATCCTGTAATAAAGATTACTTTGTCGGTAATGGATTCGTGGAAGTGACAGCGTTATCAGATTTTGTTATAGTTGGTCTGCAGTACTCGGAATTACCTAGATATAATTTAGGTTCGACATTAAGTAAACATAGACAGTGTCTAACGCGAATTTTAGACAAATCTTGGTTATTAATAATAAAGAGATACATACGATTGGTTAAGATACGAAATGAGTATATTAGAGGAAGTTTCAGAGTAGCTCCAGTGGTTGAGAAAATAAGGAGTAGAAGGATAGAGTGGTATGGACATGTTATGAGAAGGGATGAATCGCATGTAACAAGACAGATGTTAGTTATGAATGTGAAGGGGTACAGCGGTAGAGGTAGACCTAGAAAGAGATGGATAATTTGCGTGAAAGGTGACATGATCAAGAAGGGAGTGATGACTGAGATGATGGATGATAGAGTGCTTTGGAGGACGAAAACCCGATGCGCCGACCGTACGGGAGTAAGATAAGGCAGGGGAGATGATGATAAAAGAGATACATATGAAAGGAAGTAAAAAAAAAAACAAATAATAGTTACATGTATTGAACTAAACAGTGTAAAATTATTTTAGGGTAACTTTTGCTATTTTATTGGAAAACTGTTTTTCAAAGCAGTTTTCTAAAACACAATAAATACGGGTATAGCACTGACCTCAATCGTTACATAGATGACTAGCTTCTGCTCACGACTTCGCCCGCATGAAATTAACAAATACCTTAAAAACGTATCCTACTAGCTTTCGCCCGCACTCCATCCGCGTGGAATAAAAAAAACAAAAGTGGTTAGCCTATGTGTTCTTCCAGACTATCCTCTACGTCTATGCCAAGTTCCAATTCCGAGATCCGTTCAGCCGTTTAGTCTACAAACTCTAACAAATATCCATCCATCTAAACTTTTGCATTTATAATATTAGTAAGATGTTATTGAGCGATAACGTAGCTTTCTAATGTTGAAAATAATTTTTGAAATCGGCCCAGTAGTTTCGAGTTATTTCAATACATACAAAAATGCAAATCTTTTCTCTGTATAATAAGATATAGTTTATCGCTGTTGAGGGCGGGTTGTGAGGATTCGAACAAATAGAGGTAGATTAGACTGTCAGTATCAACAACAAATGCGTTTAAATCGGAACGGAGCAAGCTGGTCCAATCTATTCCCAATCCACTTAGTACAGAGATTATCCAATTATAGAAATTTCATCTTTCTATTTTTAATTTGTCATATTACATGACTTAAATCTTCTACTTTACTTTAGAGTGTGCACACACCTGAAACTAATTTGTTCAGTCTCGCTTTGATTTTATGAGCTTACTAGCTGTTCCCGTGCGGCATCCGCATGAAATTATGTATTTTATTGTTAACATTTGTCAAATGATCAATAGTAAATGTCAAACTGACATGACATTACAAACCTTGGCAATCTTGCTTCCTTGATGTTGGCAGAAATTTATGGTCTCTTTTCCAAATTAGGGTTCTTATCCAAAATATTTCCCCCTAAGTTTAATGGCCTGAAAATATATAGCCTAAAGCGTGACGTAAGTGTAGGACTTTTTTATTAAAGACAGAATTATTCAAAAATATACTGTGATTGCTGACATCTTAGGCAACAAAGAAGTGTGTGTTAACGCTTTATTATAATAGTACAGAAGTATAGATATTTAGGTGCGCACACTACTCAACTTTTAGTTGTGCAACTAAACAGTTGTCTTGGATGCAAAACAAGTGACAATCACCCAACAATTGTGCGATAGTTTAGTTTCAGGTATGCGCTTTTTAACGTAACATTAGTGCTAAAAGGTATTTTAAAACAATAAACATCAGTACTAGTTTATCGCAATCCAATTGACGTGTGTCAGGCTTGGAAAAGAAATTAGATTCCAAATCCAACTACAGGGAACTTGTACTGACAGTGTTGGAATTTCTATTGGAACTAATCTAAAAAATCAGTGTTGACTTGCTTCTACGTTCAATTTGTGTTCCGATTGAATGAATTATTGAACTAATTATCACGGAATTCTCTCCTTATTCCGGGTTGGTGACCCATAGAAATAATGTGCATTTGACAAATGGATCTGTTTGGTTCGAATTAAAACATTTTCAAGCATATTGCATGAAGGTGTGCTTATAATTGCTAAGGCTTTTATCATCACCAGCTCACTACATGTCCCCATCGAGGGACTCGGAGCCTACCCTAAGTATGGGGTGACTAGGCCATAGTCAACCTCGGTGGCCCACTGCGGGTTGGTTGACTTCTCACATATCTTTTAATTCCTTTGCAGATATGTGCAGGTTACATCACGATGTTTTCCTTCGCCGTAAAAACGTCGGGTAAATTATGTACATATGAAAATTCGAAAAATCGAGAATCACATTGGTACGGCGGGATTCGAACCCAAGATCTGTCGATTATAAGTCAAGTGCTTAATCTACTGCGCCACCGACGCTGCTAAGGCTTTGTGAGACATTAATTAAAAAGTAGGTTTTATATGACATCTGTTCATGTCTTTTATTTTCACAATATTTGCATTCTGATGCTGATAGGAACTGCTTTGCTTGTCCTCTCTCCAACGTTTCCATACTGGCTGATTAGCTCGTTTCTACATTCTCATCACTAATAAGTTTTTAAGAATCACTTTTAACCTTAATAACTAATTCAGGTATTTTTTCTAACTTACACTAATCTGTTTTAATTTTCACGTTAAACATTGTAATTATCATGTATCTCATTACACAATACAAGAGCCAAATAGAAGAAGTAGTACATAATAAAATTAACACTAATATCACTATAAACACATCAATTTCTAGATATTCAGCCCATGTTATATTTGCAGTAGGCGAGCGTAGATGCTTCGCCCCTTTCTGCCGCAGCACGTGCTCTGTCCACCACACCGCGCGTTCTAAAGCGCATTGAGGTTGGTCATTCATTAGTGAACGTAGTCGAATCATATTTTGACGGTAACTGAAAAGGTAATTAGAGTTAGGTTTCTTCACAAAAATTTAAGGAAGATTACTGATGGATATTCAAATCAATAATGCTTATGAAATAATAAATAAATAGTACACTATTCATTTACCAAAAACAAAACGAAAAATGAAATTTACAAAACATATTAGTAAAAAAAAAAATACAAATTAGTTCTTGGTCGAAAGTTGAAGGTTCGGCTGGTACGGCCTTCAGCTAGTCACTATAGGCCGCGCTTTTAACCTCTCCTTAACTACTATTATATGGTTCAGATTATTATACAGGTTAATATAAAAATGGTTACGATACTGATAGAATGCTACTTTAAATTTGACAAAGAGATATTCACTATCATGACAAGAAAAACTTCTTCCTGGTATATTATAAGACATCAATTTTAGAAGCAATCAGTATGAGAATTCGTAATGTGATTTACGAACATTGACAAATGTGGCAAATAAAATGTTTTGAGTTGAAACTTACCTTTTATCTTTAACTATGGACATTATGGTTTTATATAGATGGTGTTCAGTGATTTTATCGAAGTCTATTTTGACACCAATTTTAAACTGCTCATATCTCTCAGCGTTGTAAAACTGATCACCATAAAATGGTATACCAATTAAAGGTACACCAGCTGATATCGCTTCTTCTGATGATTGCAATCCTCCGTGTGTTATAAATAACTTGACTTTCGGATGTCCTGTAAAATTCAAATATATAATTCTGTAAGTTTTAAATAATTTTAATAGTTTACTTTTATTCTGTAGCAGTTCCCGTGCGGCTTCATCCGCGTGGAATTATGGAAACTTTACTTTATTGTTTACATTTGTTAAATTTTCATTTACAAAGATGACTTATATGTATGACCTTGACATCCACGCTTTTTTGATGTTGTAAACTAGGAATTTTTATCCGTTTCCCGCATGTCGGTTCTTTACAATTTACTTATTACCTAATTTTATGGCGTGAATATATATAGCTTAAAGCGTGTCAAAGTGTAGCTTTTTATTAAAAAAAGAGTTACTCAAAAATTGTTGTGATTGCCGACATCTTACGCCATGAAGTAGTGTGTGTGTTTTATTTATTAGTATATATATAGGTTGTTAATACATACTCAACAAACTCGACTGCGGTAACCAATCCGATATCATAATATTTCTAGGTATCTCTGATTCTAATTCTTTTCTATCCCATTTCCATACTACATCGTATGGCAACCGTGAAAAAACTTCCAAAAACATTCTTATAGTTTTCGCAGAAAGTTGTGAACTTTTAACATTACTGCCCAGGCTAAAATATATTACTCCATTTTTCGAGGAGTTCAGAAATAACTTCAGATCCTAGAACAAATAGTTTTTATTAATATTTTTCGAATTACTATTTCAAAGTTTTTCAATTATTTTTTTTTTCAATATATTTTTCAGAAATTTTTAGTTGTGCAACTAAACAGTTAAATTGGCTGCAAAACAACTGACAATCGCATAACAGCTGTGCGATTGTTTAGTCAATGGCAATAACACAATTTAACGTCAATTACGTAGAAGCCAATTATGTGAACAAATCTATCATTATTAATATAACTACATACCTCAGATAAATCTTGTTCCGTACCTTTGTACATTCCTCCTATATAAACAACGTTAGGAGGTACTGGAATGTTTCCCGCCCACATTGGATAAACATTTAGCAGCAGCAAATCGATATTGTTTGATAATTCCGAGATAGTCACACCTGGTCCGAATATTCTTCTTAGCATTGCATTTTCAGCTCTTTCACTGCTTTCAATTATATATTTGAACCACAAAAATAAGTGTACTTCTTTTAATTTGTCCCATAAAGATAGATTGTTAATTTTTTTATGTATGAACGTTGGGAATCGAAGTGGATGTACTGGTACACCTAACGCTTCGTAATTATAAACCAACCCAGCAAAGGAACTAAGTTGTATCAATGGTGCTTTGAAAACATGTGATAATACTAACATTGGTCTCACCCATGCTTCTACTATTATTAAATCGTATTGAGTATGATTGTTTTTTAATATTTTCTGAAATTCCTTACTTCGAAATTGGATTTCAACTAAATTTGTAAATAGTTCAGTCATTTTAAACACTTGTGCTAGTGGACTTCGTTTATTTGGCGTTGCTTCATTTAGAATGATATCTTTAGCTTCGTACGATATATCGTGTAAATCTATTTCTGTTAGATTTTTAAGTTCTCGATGTTTTGGGAACATCGGATCTGTTGTTACAACAATCATTTCATGTCCACGTTTGAGTAATTCTAATGTTAACGGACGAAATACTTGCTGATGGCTTATACACGGCGTTGGGAACACAGCTAAAATTCGTCCGCATTGTATATATTTAAATAAAATTGTTAATATAATTGTAAGAAAAAAAGTTCTTGAATTATCGTTCATTTTATGAACAACACTTTGCACAAATACACTAAACTTTTGTAATTTATCAATAATTAATACATTTTACAGTCATTTATATTTCAAATTATTTATAAAACTCGAAGACACAGGTATGTTTCAAGAAATACCCAAATGAAATGGCGATCTAAGCTCAACTAATGTTGAATATTCAAACTTACAATACTAAAGTATAAATCAAGCACTAACATATAATCAGCATGCGTATAAATTGGTTCTATTCCTCTAATATCTAAGTCATTAACTTATCTAAATAAACAGGTTCTTGTATCGGAATTACATTATTTTAAATACATTCTCAACAATAGCGAAAAAAATGTTGCTTCATATATGTTAAAAGTGTTAGCTTTTTAACTATTTTGATGTATTCTGTATTCTTGAAGGTTATTTAGTCTGTGCTATAAATCAATGCCATTGGTCATAGTTTGAAATAACGATATAACTTTGTAATGGTGATCTAAAGCATTATTTAAAATATTTATGTCATGGTTTTAAAATGTCGTAATTGTGCTTGTTATGTTAATAATGGATAGTAGTCGGATGTCAAAAATAAGGGTGTTGCATTAGCTCGACGACAGGACGGCAATGTTGGTAAGGTTATTCTGTGCAAATTGGAAGAAAACATAAGAGGTAATGAAGACTATATTTTATTAAAGCATAACATGGCTGTGACGTCCATAAAAGTAATAAGAAGTACCCGAAACTGATTCAATTAAAATGAAAAATATTTTTTTTTTTGTTCGTTTGTCTTGACAGACGCTGATAACCGCGAGAAAATTAAATGATACTTTAAAAAGCATCTGCTCTGACAAAATCGCGGGCAACCACTAGTTCCATCATAAACAATTTAGTTTACATGCATTAAAAATATTGCTTTTAAATGTGTCCCATATGAGATAGAATATACATATTGAGAGTGTTTTTGAATTCAGCACAGTAAAAAAAATACACCATTTATATACAAATTATGTTATTAAAAAAAAAACACTTACAGACTTCGAAAAATAAAAACATGAAGCGTTAGTTTTTTGAGATTTAGGCTATTTTAAAGTAATTTATTAAAATGAATACAAGAGTTTTTGTTTGTAGTTCAAAAAAGTCACTTTGCATTTTTAATTTTTTCAACTGGCCTTTTATATTTTTTGATGGTATCAAAAGTATACGTCTTGTCCACGGCTACACTCTTCTATATCTTTACAAACATAAAAGAACTTTGTGGCGTAGGATGTCAGCAATCATAGAAATTTTTTGAATAATTCTTTCTTTAATCAAAAGCCCTACACTTACGACACTTTGCGGCTGCAGTTTTTCACGCTATTAAACTTAGGGGGTAAATGAATTGGAAAAAGCCTTCATGTGGGAATGGGACCAAAAACTACAAGCTATCAACATTAAGGAAGCTTTTAGGAATTATGGTAACGGTAATTTTGACATTTGCAATTGAGAATTTGAGAAATGTAAACAATAAAATAAAGTATTTATTATTTCATGCGGATGAAGCCGCATGAGAACAGCTAGTGTAATATAATACTAAATGAGGTTCGCGACTACGTCCAAGCGTAATTACAAAATCGTGGTCTTGACTTCTCTTTACGTAGAGTACAATGCAATATGAAAAATCCAAAATGGCCGCAGTCATAAAATGGCCGATCATACATTATCGGACAACCACGCCAAACATAGGTATCAAATGAAAAATCACCATCGTAGAAATCTATAACAAAACAATAACTGAAATAATTTTAAAATGTATTTATAAGAGGAATTGATTTTTTTTACATTACCTGTTTTCTATTTAAATAAAGTTTTGACCTCCATCCAGTTCTTTAAACTCTGATTTGATTATAAAAAACTTGGAAAAGGTCTGCGATGACGTGTCTGTTTATAACAAATCACACAAAAAAATGTAAAAAAAAAGCTTGCTGTTTCGAATTTTTTAACCTTTAATTAACTTACCTTCGCCTCTTCAACTCTAAAACTGTTCCAAATTACTTTTTCAGTCCATCCGAATTAAAAAAAACTGTAACAGAGTCGAATTGAAGAATTTTAATAAATACCTTATAATCAGATTGAGGTTATATTTATATAAATAAGCGTTAACATTGATGTGTGACTGCGTTAGAGTAGGGCTGGTTGGGCCACCGCCCAGGGCTGGACAAAAAGGGTCGCGGTCTGCGAGTTACACAGTCTCTCATAATTCTTTTAACCCACCTCCCTGATTTGTTAAAAATAGGGCGCCGAATCTTACCCAGAACGTTAGCTAAAACTTAAAACTTATTACGCTAAATTGCTTGGACTTCATCAGAAAAGACTATTTTTTTTTAGATTTAAAAAGTCCTTTTTCCTTAAAACAATAATCTACAATGGTTGTATCAACATTATATTTAAGTAAAACAGGCAAAAGGTACTCGTAAAGTTATTCGTTCGCTTAACGACTTGTTAGGCTTAAAATTCGTTCGGTACGGCAATTAATATTATACCCCATTAAAACGAATTGCCAATTAAGTATGATGCATTGAGGAAATTGTTTTAATAAGATAAATATTTTATAGCACAATTTTATCTTTATATCCATTTGAAATAAACGATACATTAATTCAATTGATTTGATTAATTTGTATTTTTTAACTTCGACTAAATTTACCTAATTACTACCTACTGAACATAAATACCTTGACGTCTAGCGCGTAACATCATTGAATGTAACAATACAACTTGTAAGACAAGACTGATCTGAAAAGATGTTGCTTGCAATGCCATTTTTCCTTTGCTTCAACTGAGCATCTCATAACGTTAAAGATAGTTAAACAAGTAGTAGAGTTTTAACAGTGGTAGGGCCCGCTTTATCATCTTCGCACGAATGGGTCGGCTCGCCCACACCGGGCGACCACACGATCGCGACCACATAAAGTGGGAGCCATTCCGCGTACAATCTGATGAGTGTGGTGCCGGAGGCGCAACTTTAGTTCCTTTTCCTTTCCACTCTTTTTCTTATAAGGAAAGAATAAAAGGAAACGAGGATTTGACGCTGGAGGAGACGCACAGAAAGGGGAAATATCCTCTTTATGTGCGTTTCTGCCGATTAAGGGCAGGCAACGCATCCGCTATTATGAATGTCTATGGGTAGCGGTCGCTTCGCCATTTCGGCGGATTCAGGTGGTGGCTTGCTTATTTGCCACCTTATGATATGAAGGAAAAAAATACCAAACTATCATAAATTAGTTTGACCTCCCACCAAGTTAGTCTTATATCTTTGAGGTATGTTTCATAGCACTTGGATATATTTTAACAGGGCTCTCTGTTTGATTGTGACGTGTTCTAGACTACACCGTCGTGAATTTGGCTTGACGCCAGTAGGGTTATATGCGCTTCGGTACGTACGGTGTATCGCCGTCTTTTGTTCATTACGGTCTATTACACATTTATGCAAGAGTGAGACAAGCTTGTCATGGTCTTTTTTTTTAAGTATTTAATACTTTATGTGATAGATCCGTATTTTCGCTAATGTAATTCTTAATCTATACTTAAAATTGTCAACAAAAAATATATGTATTTTTGTATGTATTGAAATAACGCAAAAACTACTAGGCTGAATTTAAAAATTCTTTCATCATTGAAAGGCTACGTTATTATAGGCTATATTTTTTAATTTCACGTGGACGATACCGTGAGCTAGTAATTTATTTTGCTATTTTTGAAACTGTAAGTCTATGAAAAAGATATCGATTGGTGTTAACAAAAGTGTTGCTGGCGTCTATCACTGTAACTTGATACTATAAAATTGAATATTGACAATTAATATATTATTATATTAACAATTAGTTATATTAATGTCTGGTATATCAATAACAATTTGCATTAATCGTATAAACCGAATTTAAAACAATAAAACTGAGGAACAGAATTTTGTCTCGTTTAAAAAGATACATTTATTTTAATAAGTCACCTCTAAAATGTAAATACGGATTTAGATGCAATTTGTATTCTCGATGCACTTAATCCTCTTCAAAATGGAAATGTCAACAGAATAAATATGTGACATCCGTATAGATAAACGATATTTTTAAGAATAAAAACAGAATAATGTTAACAATAATAATACTACTAAGAGAAGATGAGAGTGTTTTTAAATGTTAATCACACGATGTTACGCGAAACATCGTGATGCAATGCTCATATCTATATTAATATAATAAAGCATAAACACATATTACTTTGTAGGTCAGCAATCACAGCATATTTTTGATTAATTCTTTCTTTAATAAAAACCCTACACTTACGATACGCCCTAAGCTATATTACGCTATTAAACTCGTGGGATAAATAAATTGGAAAAAAATACACGTAGGAAAGAGACCATAAAACAAGCTGCCAACATTAAGGAAGCAAGGTTGCTATGGCTTGTCTTCATGTCATGTCATTTTGACATTTGCAATTGATAATTAGACAAATGTAAACAATAAAAAAAAATTTTCATAATTGTATGCAGATGAAGTCGCACAGGAACAGCTAGTCTGGAAATAAATTCAAAGATATGTGTGAAGTCCACACGTAATGAGCAAGTTATTAACAATTGAGTAAGGTAAAGTCAGCATTCATGGACAGTAAGAGCTACTTTTTTTTTTGCTTTTTTAAATTTATGCTTTTTAATTTAATCCTTTTTTTACTTATTTTGGATTTGGCGGTAAATTAAAAGCTCTTTTCTCAATCAGAATTCAATGCTTAATTTCATCATTGTTAATTAATCACTTTTAATTGAAAATCTCCGTGACCTTCAAGGGGATATGTTCCAGTCAGTTGATGTGTTGCTGTTTTCTATTACATAACACCATAACGTTTGATCTAATTTTGCAAAAAAAAAAGTGTATTTTTCACTTGTTTAGTGTTGCATAAATCATTACGTGAAATGGAAGGAAAAACAATGGCAAGCGAGCAGAAATGCGGACAATTCAGCCGAGTCGGGTAGATAGAGGCGACCTCGATACTTCGAGTGACGAAGAAAATAGCACATTCACTACAACTTGGATGGAATCAGACCAATTACCTTGATGGAATAGAAATTGAATTATATAACTAAGAGCGCGCACATCTTTGACAAAACTATCGCGTAACTGTTTAGTCGTGCTTTGATTCCTATGAGGTTATATGGAGGTGCGCACACAAATTCACTTGGCAAAACTAAACAGTTGACTTGGCTGCGAAACAATCGACAGTCGTATAACAGTTATGCAATAGTCTAGACAAAGGTTGTTAATGAATATACAGGGCTTTACCACAAAAGCTTAAACATAGTTTCAAATATATTTTAACTGAAAGATACGTCAAACATTATACCATGATTTTCACTGATTAATTAAACACCTCATCATCTTCAAGTTGCCGTTGTCCCTACGGAGGGTGCAGTATGTGCTGCTCTTCCAGGATTATTTCCAACCGTCACCCCGCTCTGGCCCACCTGCAGACAAATGGGATTAAAAAGTTTCATCTGTCCCACTTTTTGAGACAGGACGGTTGGAACTTGTTTTATTCCATGACGGTTCTATCTGTCACCTTATTGGTGATTGTGGGACTAAAAGGTGGGACGGATGAAACTTGGGAATAATCCCTCTTCCATTTATATCAGCCGTCATGTTTGAATTCACTCCCTTTATCATATCCACAATCACACAATCCATCCATACTTTCTTTGGTCTTCTTCTACCTTTGTTGCAGTCCACATTCAATATTTTTTTAATTTTACGCGAGCGAAGTCGCGAGCAACAGCTAATATTTATAAACTATCTGACAGTTTTTTCTATAGACAAATTAAGAATGAATTATTCAATTGAATAGTATAAATCTAAATAAAGATATTCGAAATCTGCAATTTACAATTTTAATTAGTTGAGTTTTACCACTTATCCACTTACTATCCTTGATTTATAAACTTGAGAGGTAAACATTATTGGTATCTATTTTTTATTGTATCCTTATCCGGCTATAAATTTATTCTCCGTGAAAATATTTTTCTCATCCCATTCTTGTGAGTAATGACAGGCTTATTTTCGGGCACCGATGTAATAGAATATGAACACAAAAAAATGTCAATGAACTATGAGCTGATTTATATAAAAAAAAAAATATTCCGACTGATGATAACTAAATGTTAAGGGCCTGTCCGACTGTCTGATAACAATCCAACGTTTATACGTTTTTTTTAATATGTGATATATCATATTTTATAATATGTGATGGAAATATCGTATTTTGTTCCCTTACCTGATAGTGACGACATTTTTAAGCTATCTGAGCTTTTATCAGCTAGAGGTGGGGCAGGTCCTATGACTTTTATTCTGTTAGGCCTTCAATTATATGTTTAGAAAAATCTTTTTCAATTATTCTTTGTGTAGTGAAAAAATTTAGGGCCTGTCCCACCAAATTGTAAATTGTCTGATAACAATCTAACGTGTAAAATATTTGATGGAAATATCAGCTTTAGTTCCCTTATCTGACAGTGGCGTCATTTTTAAGCTATCTGAGCCTCTATCAGCCAGTGGTGGGACAGGCCCTTAGTGTTTTTTTTTACCCAATCTTATTAGGCCTGATAGGATAAAGATCCCATTGGAAAAATTGATCTGCACCCAACGGTAAACTTCCATAAAAATTAAAGTTTGAAGAGTCAGAATTTTAATATGTGTGTAATTTATGTGCGAATTTCAATAGAATGTTGCAATAAAATATGCGGTCGCATAAGTGTTTTGTCAGTGGAAACTGGATATAAAAGTAATGACATTTAAAATAGAATTCGAAAATTAAATTACAATTTTAGAATTAACATATCAATGTATAAGACAAAAGTGTTTTTGTATGTTATCAGATTTGTTTTTATTAACGAACTCACTGTTCCCGTGCGATTTCATCAGCATAAAATTATTTTATTGTTTACATGTCAAATTGTCAATTACAAATGTCAAACATGACATGTTGACAATCTTGCTTCCTTGATGTTGGCAGCAACTTAAAGTCTCTTTCCCACGTTAGGGTATTTATCCAAAATATTTACACCCTAAGCGTTAAAATAAATAGCCTAAAGCGAGACGCAAGTGTAGGGCTTTTTATTAAAAAATACATTCAGAAATTTGTTGTAATTACTGATATCTTAGGCAACAAAGAAGTGTGTGTTTACGTTTTATTATAATAGTATAGATGAAAATGTAATATACATTTTAATCAAAAATGCAACAACAAATTTTATGTCGTAAATTTTACTTGTGTTCTCGCACTAAGCTTTTAATGGTTTAGCTGACCAGTGATAACAAAAGGACGTTCTGCTTCCTACTTTGTGGCCATGAAGTATTTAAAAACTACGCCTGGACGGAATACATTTGCTTGGTTAAAGCTGGGTTACTGTCTCCATTTATTTTATCTTTACTTAGCGAGTAGCGACTAGTGTTAGGTGGACAACGTTCTATCTCAGGTTACGTAGTTCGGAGACGCATTTCGCTTCTTATCGAACCAAAAACACTAACGAATGGTTAAATGTAGCTGGGAAACCGGGAGTAGTGGTTTTCATTACTTACGATTGATAATGGCATCATTGAAGATTTAGAGATGGACCAAAACTTGGAGTGCCGACCTCAATGTAGAATTGGCACTTTAAAATTTCGTCCTTCATATCGATAAAGGCAACGAGTGTTTTTAAACCAGTTTGTGGCTTATTTGCTGTTGGCGTTTAAATTCATGATTAAATTATTTGTATTCGTCTATTCTAATATTTTAAAGAGGAAAGATTTCTATTTTTGCTTTTTTTTATGCATTTAATTCACGTATAAACTACTAGGCCGATTTTAAAAATTCATTCATCATTATTAGGCTACGTTATCAGTAAGTAACATAAGCTGTTTTTAGCTATTTTTAAATTCACGCAGACGAAGTCGGGAGCAACAGCTAGTTAACAATAAATATATCGGTTGATCACCTGTAACCTAAACTTAGCCGATTTTGATAATTGAGGAATTACTTGATATTTATTTTTACAATAAACAGTAATCTTATCTTACTAATATCATAATTGCGAAAGTTTAGATGGATGGATGGATGGATGGATGGATATTTGTTAGAGGTTGTAGGCGAAACGGCTGAACAGATATCGATAAAATTTGGCATAGATGTAGAGGATAGTCTGGAAAACACATAGGCTACTCACTTTTGTTTTTTTTTTAATTCCACGCGGACGGAGTCGCGGGCGAAAGTTGTAAATAAAAGTTGATAGAGTTTTATTCCGCTATGTTCGTGGCCCACGTCTATAGATTATTTTAGTTCGTCGCCGTCACAGTAATCTTTATTAATGACTAACACTGAAATTTCACCTTTCCTACATTTACTTTTAACGAAAACCAAAAACATTTTTCAATGCCACTTTATGAGCATTATAAAGATAATTATAACCTCAATTTTGTGAGTTTTAACTTGTAAGAATAACATGAGATTTAAGAATTATGACGTAAGTTGGGATTTATTACAGCTAAGTTATTAAAACCCTTGTTTTTTAAAGGTTAATTAATTTAAATTACAACGCATATCCAGTTAACTATCTAAATATTATTTAATATATAATTGATAGAATTTTTTGTCGAATAAACGTTTATCATTTCTTTCAGAATAATATTGAGCATACGCACACCTGAAACTAAACTATCGCACAACTGTTTAGTCTTGCTTTGATTCCTATGAGCTTATTCGATTTTTAGTTGTTCAATTAAACAGTTGACTTGGCTGCGAAACAATCGACAGTCGCAAAACAGTTATGCGATAGGTTAGTCAGAGGTATACGCCCGCTATAAATGGCCACAGACGTGACGTCTGACGTGACGTAAATTGAATCATTATGTTAATCAAATGTCTATAATTTAAATAACTTATCTAATACAAGAAATGGGAACGGTCTAAATAAATGTTTACGACGTAAATATGTTACGCTCTCATCAATCCAGCCTCTAAGAGCAGACACCTTAGCGTAGACACCCGGGAAGTTAGGTCGAGCGCAGCCCAAACCCCACGATACAACGCCAACTAACCTTCCATTGTGGACCATTGGACCACCGCTGTCGCCCTAAAAAACACAAATTAATAACAACGCCATCTATTGCTAGCAAGTGTTAAACCAATATATTGTCAGTCAAGACAAGGTATTAACTTCTCTTCTAATTCTTCAGAAACAAATTATGCAAATGTACTAACTTGACACGCATCTTTGCCACCTTCGGGTACTCCAGCGCACAGCATAGTTGACGTTATGTTATACATCGGCGAGTAAGCTTTACTGCATTCATTTGAATTCACCTTTGGTACGAGTACCATTTGTAATTTTGTAGGATAGCCACCACCTTCCTGAAATTATATGAAAAAGAAACCATCTATTAGATACGTCTTATTCTTTATTACTAGAAATTATGATAACAATCTATACTGTTATGCAAGCATAGAAACTGTCTTTGTTATGGAGGATGCCAGAAATCACAGCATATTTTGAATAATTACCTCTTTCTTATAAAAATCCCTAGACTTACGGCACGTTATAGTCTATACGTATTTATTCTATTTCATTAACTAGGTGATTATATTGAAAGGAATTTCATCCAGTAAAGGAAAAAAACCTACAAGCAATTGCAGCAAAGAAGCCAACTAAGGCCTTCGTTGTCATTTGTGCATTTGAATTTTATCATTTTCAATAAAAAAGTTTGACAAATGTTCGGTACAGATCGTACTAGTTCGCCACATTCGGTGGCGAACATAATTTAAATTTCGCGCCTCGCGTTTAGTGCGGGTAAGCGCGCCTATTTTGTTTTTCTCGCACGGGCGGGTAGATGAATAAACCCTCTCCACTATGGACGGGCGCGGGGCCTGCGGAGAGGGATGCGAGAAAAGGTCGGAATCGAGCAGCCAAGCGAGACGGTCGCGAACACTTGTGAGGATTAGAGTTGCTCTTTGTACAACGCGAATACACAACAGGTGTGTCGATTTCGGTAGCGAACGGGTTCGCTAAATTCGGTTCCGCGTTCGAATTTACTGGTACATCTTCAGGCAGCATCGCTGGGCCTATAGATTTGACTGAACCAGACTTTGACTCGATTGACACTGACTGAGACAAGGCACCTGCAGGAGGTGACGCAATTCATCCAGCCGTTGAGTACCATTTTCCCCTTACGTTTACAATATTATGGCCTCCGGTGCAATCGTAGTTCAAGGGTAGGTTGTGCCGCGGGACCCGAACCCGTTTGTACGGCACCACAAATATAAACAACTAAATAATTTTTTATAATTACGTGCGCATGAAGCCGGGAACAGCTCGTAGATAATGTTTAATTCGGTATAATTCCATTCGGCCAATTAGGTTACAGACTCTAACAAATATGCATGCATCCATCTTCGCATTCATTTTTACTTCCTTACCGTGTTGTGTGACTTTCTTTCTTTCGATTCATTATATTATTCTTTGATGTTATACTACTATAATTGTAAATGTTTTTTATATATGTAAGCTGTCGGTTTTTTGAGTAAATTAAATGGATTGTTATTTTATGACACAGAATACTCACTCGCAAATTTCCCCATCCAGATACCATTGTCATATCGCCGTCTTCAATTTCTTCGTCTTTATTTATCAGGTCAATAGGAGCGATACCGTCGTTGAATATTAAAGGTCTAGATAGTGAGATTATTGCTACGTCGCTGTCCATTTTGTTGTAAGTGAAATTTGGATGCCAGAGTAAATCACTCACTGGATAAAGTTTTCCGCCTTTCTCGTATGACGATGAACCAACACGGACTGAATATTCTTGAGGAGCGGAACTGAAATAGAGGTGATAATAATTAGTTTACTAGCTTTTGCTCGGGACTCCGTCTGCGTGAATTAAAAAAAATACAAAAGTGAGTAGCTCATCTGTTCTTACAGACACATTTCATCGAGATCCGTTAAGACTACAAACTATAACAAACATCCATCCATCCGTCTAAACTTTCGCATTTACAATATTAGTATGATGTATTACTTAAAGTATGGTGTATGTGATATTTTTATAAGACTCATATTTTGTAAGCACTTCGATAATTTAATGTGCTTCTAGCGTCTTTACGTCCGTCACAGATGCTCGGTCCCAAAATGTTTTACTAAAGAGTCAAATTGTTCTGTTTATATTTTCCTTATGTAGGCAAAATTTTAACAAGTAGATTAATTATTCAGTTAAAGCTTTATCTACACACGTATTAAATATTTCGTAATTTATTCGATTCGTTTAACAAACGTGCAGATTTGTTTATAATTTTGGATGTAGTTTTTTTTTGCTTTTTTAAACCGGTTTAATTTTATAAAATAGATAATGCTTGTACGTACTTGATAACGCAATGTGCTGCTGTTATAATCGTATCAACAGCAATTATAGATCCTCCACACGAATGTCTACCATATTTCACTAGCGATATCTGATACGGTGCTGATGTTATCTCTATATCTTCTCCGCCAACGATCCTTACATCTTCTTTTGTTTTTATTGTTGGCACTGACGCTGTAATAATTGAAAGTAGAGCTTCAAAGATCAAATACGAGAATAGACGTTTACCAAAGAGATTCAAAATGTATAGAGGCATAGTTGACATTTCTCTTTGAGATATTTTTCACATAACCATAACGTTGACAACTTCGAAATCACATGTCAATATAATTAATTGTATTTCAATTATTTGTCTTTAGGTGTCATCTATATTATATTATTATATTATAAAAAGCGTAAACAAACACTTCTTTGTTGCCTAAGATGTCAGCAATTACAGCATATTTTTAAATAATACTTTCTTTAATAAAAAGCCCTACATTTACGTCACGCTTTGGGCTATACATTTTTACGACATTAAACTTAGAGGATAAATACTTTGGATAAAAACCCTAATGTGGAAAAGAGACCATTAGTTGCTGCCAACATCAAGGAAACAAGATTACTATGGTTTGTCATATCATGTCAGTTTGACATTTGCAATTGATAATTTGACAAATGTGAACAATAAAATAAAACTTTTATAATTTTAATGCGGATGAAGCCGCACGGCAACAGCTAGTTAAATAATATTTATATTTCATTTTGTGACACTGTTTAGTTTATTACAATATACGGAGTATATTATAATTTTGTAAAATATATACAAGCACACGAGGAGGCACACTAAAATTGACAATTGATATATTACCTGTCAGAAAAATTACCAGTGAAAAAATTTGTTTTTGATGCCTAGTCTATACATTTCTTGAATGTCTTCGACGTTTACATACATATGAATGCAACGATGGCTTCTCAACTACCCTCTCTTTAAAATAGTTAGGAGGATGCAAATCAGCAAGCCATTTAGTGGCAAGCTGGAGGCCGCGTCAGCTGAGGATCGTCCTTTTGGCCATGAATTGTGTTTAGTTTTTCTTTTTAATTTAATTGTAAATTTGACTTTCGTTGTTGGTCAATAGATGTTACTTTGTTTTCTATTTTTTTAATGTAACATTTATTAAACTAAATAATCTTACCCACAACACCAGCAGTGAAAATTATTATTATTTTGAACATTTCGTAGCAATCACTTGGACGCTCTTGATTACATTTCTGTTTAAGTAAGTGCATATATACTTAAATTATATAAAAAATGTTCGGTCAACAATTACAACTGATAAATATTAACCTTCACATCGTTTCAGTTGTAATGACAGATAATGTGGAGATTTTAAGATAACATTTGTAATTAAGTCTAGAGTGCGTTTGATAACGATTACAAAATATTTGTATTTTAGTGATATAGTTACGGTGTTATAAACCTTTTCTTTACTTATACATAAAACCGTGCGGTTTTCGCGGAACTTTCTGCCCCTCACAGCCGCGTTGTGGAACGGTCTGTCTTCGGCGGTATTTCTAAATCAATACGACTTAGGGTCCTTCAAGAAGCGAGTCTATAATTTCCTTAAAGGCCGGCAACACATCTGTTGTTCCTTTGGTGTTGCGGATGTCTGGGCGTCGTTGACCACCTCTGTGTTCCCGCCGCTCCTTTGCCCCCTCATTTATATATAAAAAAGAAATATAATAAAATTGGAATGTATTTTGAAATCAAAAGAAAAAATTCAGATTTCGGGAAGATGATGTACTTACGTTGCTAATAACAAAAACGGCATTTAATTTTTTCTGTCTGTCTGTCCGCAAGCGGCGTTTGTTCCGGGTAATCTACGAAACGGCTGTCCGATTTCGACGGGACTTTCACTGGAGGGTAGCTGACATAGACGGGCATATTATAGGCTACTTTTTTTAATTCCGCGCTGTCAAAATGGAGTAACGGGTGGTCCAAATTTGCGCTAACAAGTTTGCGGGCGACAGCTCGTTTTAAAATAAATAATCTTTTAATAAAACTGTTAAATATACTGGATAAAATCAAATATTTTTGTTTTAAATACATAACGAAAATGATGCTTTAAGTCTGTAGGTCTGTCTAGTAAATGTTAAAAGTGTTAATTTATATATTTACGTGCGTTGTAAAATTCAGAGATTGTCAACATTTTAAACTTTAACATTGCATTTTACTCTTTCCTAAAGAAAAACAGAATTATATTTTTATTCGTTACAGCAGTGAAAACTTACTATAACGATATACACTGGCGGTCAGATAGAAAGTTAATAATTCTTAGCACAAACCCTGAATGCAATTAGTAATAATAACACTTTTTAAACGTCTAGTTTCTTTAAAATTTTGAATTAATTTTTCCAGTTTAAATAGAATTACGTAACAAATAATTTATGTCAATTACAGTCAATGTCTATTATTAATTAAAATCTCTACTATTTTATTATCAGTACAACAAATAAAAATATTATAAAGATTTCGATTTTGACCGTGACCCAAGTAAATGTATTTGAATACTAAAATATTTTTACCTTCATATATAACTGTTTTTATCATAAAATCTGTTCTTAAACATTTACTTCAAATAGGATTTTTTTAATAACCTTATGAAGATCATGAGCGGCAATGAATCGCAACACTAGTCTCACTATACTCAGAGACATCTAAAGTGTATTTAAGCAGTACTTTAGTATATATTTCAAATACTCAATATACTATTAGGTTTATTTTGAGTTTCCATTTAAGTTTCAATCAGAATTTATTAGTAGTATTATATTCTAGCTATTGCCTGCGACTTCATCCACGCTATATAAAGATAAAAAGTAGCCTATAATATGCCCGTCTATGACAGTTACCCTTCTGTAAAAGTCAGGTCGAAATCGGCCCAGCCGTTTCGGAGATTATCCGGAACAAACGCGGCTTGTGGACAGACAGACAGACAAAAAAAAATTTAAATGAGATTTCCGTTATTAGCGACGCAAATACATTATCTCCCAAAATATGGAATCTTTCTTTTGATATTACAGACACTAATTTTATTATATGTATGGATTAGCTTTATTATTCTCCTCAAAAACTTATCAATTTTGATCCACTGATTGTTACTTAGTTAAGTGGCATTTGGACAATTAATTACCTCTTAAATATCATTGTTTATCAAAGACTTCACCGTCATTCAAAATAATGAAACATTTAATATTCGATATTATTTATTCAAATAACTATTTAATAAATTACTAAACAATAAATATTAATCAACTCAAAATCATAACAATCTCTTAACCTACAATCTTAAGATATATTTCTGTCTTAACATTTCACTGTTTTCATCGATCCAGTCCCTCAGTGCGGCGACTTTAGCGTACACTCCGGGATAATTGGGTCGAGCGCAGCCCAAGCCCCAGGATACGATTCCAGCAAGACGACCATTGTGTACCAACGGACCACCACTGTCACCCTGAAAAGAAGAAAAATATACCTTCATATATGAATTTACAATTCGAAAATAGGCTTGAAAAGACTATAAAATGTAGCTTGAAAAAGGATGCTGAGACTAAAATTCAAAGAGAATCTTAAATAGAAGAACTCGGTAAGAACAATTTGGTGAAATAGTAAGATAGCGCGCACACCTTTGACTAAACGATAGTACAAATGGTTAGGGTCGCTTTGACTCCTATGAGCTAATATGGAGGTGCGTACACCACTCGATTTTAGTTGTGCAACTAAACAGTTGAACTTGTTGCGAAACAATCGACAATCGCACAACAGTTGTGTCATAGTTTAGTCAAAGGTGTTCGCCCGCTCTAAAGAAGATGAGAGCCTCTAAAGAGTACTCAGAATTGATTACATATAAATGTAAAACAAACAAAGAAGTTAACACCTAGATTTCACAAGCATTAATCCTCAAGATCATACCTGACAAGCATCCTTTCCACCTTCAGGGACACCAGCGCATATCATCGTAGCAGTAACAGTGTAAGAAGGTGAATACGCAACATCGCAAATGACAGTGTTAACAGTCGGCACTAACACCATTTGCAGCTGCCTTGGGTATCCACCAGTTTCCTAGACATAAATTAAAACAATTAGAATGAAATTTTAATTTTGATATTGTTCATATTAAAGACATAATATTTTTTTTCTATAACATAAGGTGGCAAACGAGCAAGCGGCCACCTGAAATCGCCAAAATGGCGAAGCGACCGCTGCCCTTAGACATCCGCAATTGCAGATGCGTTGCCTACCCTTAAACGACGGAGGAGGAGACGCACATAAAGAGGATATTTCCCCTTCCTATGCATCTCCTTCACCATCAAATCCACTTCCTCTTGCCAACCTCTCCTTAAAAGAAAAGGGTGGTAAAGAGAAAGGGATTTAAATTAGGCCTATAAATAATATAGGTAAAACGGATTCTTATTGAAACATTTGTCTTACAAAATTCGGCATCTAAGAACAAGAAGTGGTAAATCTCTGTAATCTAATTAACTGTAGATATAGAATTTCTACTTACCCTAAGATTTCCCCATCCTGTGACCATAGTAATGTCTCCATCAGGAATCTCTTCGTTAACTTGTAACATATCGATAGGTGCTATGCTATCGCTGAACACCAATGGCACTGCCAATCTCACTAAAGCGACATCACAATCCATCTTAGAATACGTGAAGTTGCGATGCCATACTAAATCACTGACTGGTATCACTTGACCACCAGATTGACTGGATGATGAACCAACACGGACTGAGTAGTCACGGGCGTTTGAACTGAAAACAAATATAAATTAGATGACACTAGATATCGAGGTTATAGAATTGTTGATATCCAACGCAAGTGAAATTAAATTACTCCAACATTTAGAAAATCGTTGTCCTAATTGTAGAGACCGAAGTATATCTATGTATTCAAATTCAAATATGTGTTCGTTAAGATCATCTTCTCTAACAGTGGTAGAGCCCGCTTTAACATCTTCGCAAGAACGTGTCAGCTCGCCCGGTGCAATACCACGACCACACAGAAGAAAGGCGTGAAGTGGAAACAATTCCGCGTTTCGTCTGATAAGTGTGGTACCGGAGGCCAAATTTTAAACCTTTCCCTTCCCACCCTTATCGTCAGAGGTAAGTATGGGAAGGAAAAGTAGATTTAATTGTGGAGGAAGCGCATAGGAAGAGGAAATGTCCTCTTTATGTGCGAGACGCTCCTTTATCAATTAAGGGTAGGCAACGCATCAGCAATTGCGGATGTTTATGGGCAGCGGTCGCTTTCCATTTCGGTGGATTCTGGTGGCCGCTTGCTCGTTTGCAAACTTATATTATATAAAAAAAACTTACCCAGTAACACAATGAGCGGCTGTCACTATAAGGTCATTTGAAATTATCGCTCCTCCACACGTATGACGACCTCTTCGTAATAATGACACTTGATATGGAGCTAGTCTAATATCAATGTCTTCGCCACCAACTATTCTAATGTCTTCTTTTGATTTCGTTGGTAGCGATGCTATAATAATTATATAAAAATTATGAAACAATCATTAGATACGTTAATATTTTCTCTTACTCTCTCTATTGCCTTCAAGAGTAAGAGTGAGATGACAAAATATGCTCCTACAATTCAAGCTAATGCATCTGCTCTTGAGGTTTTCTATCAGCAGCTACTTATTATTAAAAAAATATTAATGCAGAATTCTAATCTAAGGTTGATTTATCTTGTTGGGTTATATTGATTGACTTTCTTTGAATACGGAATTTAATTTTTTTTTTGAAAATTACATAATTTGTAATATACAATTGACAAACACAAAAGTGTTATTTACATATCATGGTAACAAATGAAAAATTAAATAAAATTGAATACTTACTTGCTACACCTAGGATTGTTAAAACAAACAGTAGACTATACATGTTGGTTGGTACTGAAGAGACTGGATGTCACATCCATGGTGGAGACTATATTTATACCATATGGTTACATAAAAATATTAGGTCAAATCATTATCGGTGATAAAATCAAAACCTTCACACAATTAAATTATAATGACAGATAAATATGAGATTAGAAGATAATGTTATTTTGAGAGCATTTGATAATTTTATCTAACACGTGTTGTCTATAGTGTTTACAATTCTTATAAGAACTATAACTTTAAGACTGTTGATGGTTTACGCAGGCATATCCAGGGTTATTTTGGGGGCTTAACCTCATTTCGTTCATATCGTTGAGGCTTGATATCGTCGAGTGGCTTGGATTTTTTTAGAGTGATTTTTTGCAGCAGAAATACAACAGACTACAAACAGCTAAATAACACATAGATTCGAAAAGAAAATGCTAATACATCAATTTTAATTTTGATGTTTTAAACCCTTTTTGAGTCTTAGTGCCTTTAGTTTGTATATTACTAAGAATTCGCCGTTATCGATTTGTTACTTTTTGCGTGAAAGGAAGAAGTGTATTGTCTAATACAAAGGAATCATACTAATATTATAATTGTGAAAGTTTAGATGGATGAATGGATAGATGGATGTTTGTTAGAGATTGTAGCCTAAATGGCTGAGCGGCTTTCGATGACATATGGCCTAGGTGTAGAGGATAGTCTGGAAGAACACATAGGCTATTCACTTTTGTTTTGTTCAATACCACGCGGACGGAGTTGCGGGCGAAAGCTAGTATGTACTAAAATTCTAATCTCATAAACAACTTGGATTCAATATGAGCTAGTTTTTTCTATCATAAGGTGGCAAACAAGTAAACGGCCTCTTGATACCTCCTCCTATTTCCTCACTGAAGGGCGCAGAGCCTACCCTAAGTTGAGTGTGATTAGGACATAATCAACCAAACTGCGTTACAGGTTGACTTTACATTACTTTGAATTTCTTCCCCGATATGTGTTACATCACAATGTTTTCCTCCACCGCCACTTTAACTCCCTTAATTGGATATTAAGTTTTCGGAAAATATTACATTTTCTCAAACGATTCAGTAGTTTTATTTTAAATTCTTGGCAATGATATAACCTTGAGTGATATTTGAAAATAATACCAGCATCGTCCTCAATTTTTATATACAATTATTTTTCTTTCTATTCAATGTTTTATACCTAATTGAGTTTAGCAATAATAAGTCTTGTAAGCGTGGGTTGTTCGTCTTATTGTGAATTCAATACACTTATTTTAACTGTGTTTTTAAGAGTTGGCTTATTTTATGAGAACTATTACAAAATTTCGAAATTTTCGTACACGTTTTGTTGTAAACATTTCTTGTTAGACGTATTTTCCTTTTTATATACATATCACTTTTAATCCTAGAACACCACAGTAATTACATCAGCATCCTTTATCTATACTAATATTATAAAGAGGAAAGAATTGCATTTTTGTATTTCAGTAATTTTGTATGTATTGAAATAACGCAACTCTGGGGCCGATTTCAAATATTCTTTCAGCATCGAAAAGCTACGTTGCATTGAGTAGCATTGGCTGTGATTTTTATTATTTTTAATTACAAGGGACCGAAGTCGCCAGCAACAGCTAGCATTTAATAAAACAGAGACATTAAATAATGTCTAACTACATGTTTTACTACAATCGAATCCCACAGTTAGTTGTCAGTATACCTGCGTCCTCAGATGGAGGATGACTTTTAGAAAAATCCAAACCTACGATGTATTAAAAATTACGTTGGAAATTTTTTGCAGAAGGAATTTCTTTACTAAATCTTTTATCACTCAATGATTGAACTTTCGGAAGTTAATCTGGGACAATATTTATTAAGTGCTCGCTTATGTTATAACAGAAGTTTTAACAGTTCATGATTTTTCTAAAGTAATTTTAGGTGTGTTTTAATTTATCCAGTCGGACTCTAGTATATACATGCTTATAAAACTTGTGGAAAACTTTTTCTAAACATTCGTAGGGTGTAAATAGATTTTTCAGAATTTCTCAATTTTAATTTAACTGTGTTTAAATTTAGGCTTCTATTCTCTGAATTTATGGTAGAACTCTCTAGATTGTAGATTCATTGTTAATCTACAAAAACTTGTAATAAAGTTTAGAGTATAGTATGACACCAATGATATTTAAAATAAAAAAAAATCTATATTTATCAATCATTTTATTAACATAACAACAAGTTAAATAACATGGAAATACTACACGATCATAATAAATTATTAAAACTAAACAATAAATAAGATTTAGGTATTGTCTAATGGTTAACTCTCAAGTAATAACTGGTCTCATCAACCCATCTTCTTAGCGCTGAAACCTTAGTATACACTCCGGGATAGTTAGGTCTCGCACATCCAATACCCCAGGACACTATTCCTGCTAATCTTCCGTTGTAAGCCAGTGGTCCACCGCTGTCACCCTATAAAAAACACCACATTAATAAGATACATAAGCCAGTAAAACAGAGTAAAAGTTGGCATACCGACTTGTATGTGTCAGTTATTAGCATAATACGTTGAACCAGAAAAATCAGATATCGTATGAGACGAAACGTGTATCCAGTTTAGTACCTTTCTCCATCCCCCCTCAAATAAATTGCCTGTAGCTATTAAATAAAAGCAAGCAAAAAAATAAGGTAAACCTGATGTTAAGACGGATTACCTGGCATGAATCCTTGCCTCCGTTAGAAAGACCAGCGCATAACATTCTCGGTGTAATTGTATACTGCTTGCTGTAGGCATATTTGCATTGTGTTGGGTTCACTATCGGCAAAATTACCATTTGTAAAGTAGACGGATAACCGCCTCCTTCCTAAAAATTGAAAAAAAACTATCAAGGTTTTTTAAATGTATTTTTAAATATTGTTATGTAATTAAGAGAAATTAATTCTATTACAAGTTTCATAAGAATGCTAACTAATTAAATTAACATTAATTTACCCTACAGAGACATCAGAAGTTTGAATTTTTAATTTAACTTTGAAAATTAGAAGAAACAAAAGCCTAACTTTTGATTAATTCAGTATAACATTGATATTTAATTTGTTTCTCTTTAAAATAACAGAAATGATATCTACCCTAAGATTACCCCAGCCAGTGACCATTACATTACCACCGTCAACTATTTCCTCGTCTTCATCAATTAATGGTATAGGAGCAACACGTTCGCTGAATGTGATGCGTCTTGACAGCCATAATAATGCAATATCGTTATCCATATTTGATGTGGAGAACTTCGGGTGTACTTGCAAAGAACCCACTCTGTAGAGTTCACCACCTGATCGGGATGATGATGAGCCAACGCGAACCATGTAATCAGTAGGTTTGTAGCTGAAACTTTAATTGAAAAATTTTATCGATTCTTAGTACATCAGATGTAGTTACAAAGAGAAGTCACAACCCTCAAGAATTAGACAACGATTCACTGAGTGTACATGCAGTTAACAGAGAATTTTTACAATTTTAGCCTGTTCTTTATTTAATGATATTTTAAAAGTTACAAATATGAAAATACAATTGAATAGAAAATACATTATGCAGGTTATGATGTTGATGATGATGAGATTTATTTAATATTCTACTTCTCTAATATTTTTAAATAACGTGGTTGAGAATGAAGCGACGATTGATATGGTGAATGCAATCGAAAACCGATGCGCCAACTTGATGTAAAATGGGCTACAGTGTATGATGATAATTGGTGTACTTTGCTACTTACGAAGTAACACAGTGTGCAGCAGTTAGAATGAGATCATCCGCAATAATTGAACCTCCGCAGGAATGTCTTCCAGCGTAGACTATTGATACTTGATATGGAGCTCTTGTAATATCTATGTCCACACCGCCTACTATTCTCACATCTTCTATTTCTTTGGTAATTGGTGAAGACACTGAAAAAAAGATGTAGATATAATCCTTGTTACCTTTGAGATTATACAAATTATGAATGTAACGTCTTCCGAATTAGCTGATAGAAGATCGATTCCTTGCTAGAACTAATTATATTTATAAAAAGGTTAAAGGTTCTGTATCTTACCCACTAAACCGAAAACCGTCAATAATAATAACTTGTACATTATGTTACTACTTCCAGACAATTGTGAGATATCTTCTGGATGAGATGAATTTATATCAAAAAGATCGTCAACAACTATTGGTTTTAGTTTGATCTCCTAAGATAAGGTCAGAACCTTCACACAAATTTAGTAGCATTGACAGATAACGTAGATTACTAATTGAGATTATCAAACTGTAACAATTTTTGTAATTATATTTTCCTTTCACTACTTGACGATAAATTCATGTTCGACATTAATAGTTGGCAAAAAACAACAATTTCAGTGCTTTTTCATTTCATCTCCCCTGCCTTATCCTATTTACTATTTTGTCCTCCAAATAACTCTATCATCCGTCATCTCAGTCATCACTCCCTTCTTGATCATGTCACCTTTCACGCAATCCATCCATCTCTTTCTAGGTCTACCTCTACCGATATACCGTTACGTTCCGTTTACTTTTTATTGACGTAAATACATTGTATCAAAATCCAGCATAATTAGTGAATACTAAAAGAGACATCGAGTTAAAAAATAATGTCCAGTTTTTACTTTATTTTTTAGTTGACTTTTATTTATTATTATCTTAATTTGTCTTAACACAGTATTTAAGTAGGGCATGTTCATGACATAGTATCTTGATATCAACAAAGTCTTTTCTAGTTCACGGGTATGCACACAAACAATTACACAATGCAGACCAAAACTGTTACTAAAATGTATTTAATGGCCTTACGTTGAATTCAAATAAAAAGGGGTAAGTTTATTAAAGGACTATTTAGTTAATATTAATTTTTAATGTTGAATTAGAACGAACTGTTTAACTGTCTCATTTTAAATGTCTTTAAAACACCTTTATGAACAGTATGTAAAATTACGTTTACTCATGCAAACATAAATTTAACAAATTCTCTAATGTCACTAGTTTCCATCGGTAGATTTATGTTATTACGTATATTACTAATAAGTTAATAAGGGCGAACGTAAGTTTTGTACTTTCAAATTTCACGCGGACGAAACCGCGAGTAAAAGCTAGTATTTAATATCGAGACATATCATATTAGTTTTTCAGAATAAAACCTTTACGGAAACATATGTTAAACGTATCTTACTTCTTACTAATATTATAAATGCGAAAATTTTGATGGACGGAATTTTATCACAGTTAATAGCATAAATTACTGAACAGATCTTGAAAATAATTGGATTAGATGTAGAGGATAGGTCTAAGAACATATAGGCTGCTTGCTTTTGTTTTACTCTAACTTCACACGGACATGGGCGCTGACGAAAGCTAGTCTCAAAATATTGTTACAACAGATTTAATAATTTATTAATAACTTCAAACATTACGTTCTCTTTAGTTTCTGAACAAATGTGATTTTTTTCGATATGGAAATTAGAAGTCTTGCTACTAAGCATAAAAATCCACTTATAATAATAACAATACAAGTAAGGAATATAATCAGATCTAGATGTAGAAACTCAGTCCATGTTATGTTAGCTGCGGGTCCTCTTAGGTGCTTGGCGCCGCCGTGTCGCAGAACATACTCAATCCACCACATGGCGCGTTCCAGCGGCGTCTCCGGTTGATCCACCAAAAAGGAACGGAGACGAACTATATTATCCTTGTACCTGAAATAATAAATTCTTACAATCGATATCATTGGATGGATGCGGTGAAGACGGACAAGCTACAAGCATTGGATCGGGTCGAGGTACTAGGCACGAAAAATTTAAACTTATTGTTGAAGACCAAGGTGCATTATATGTAATGCACCTGTATAGTTGATAAGTTCCATATAATTTTTACAAGCCATGTAACAAGATCATTTTATAAGTCACTGAAATAAGTTGAGTATTTTTCAATACCTTACTGCTTTATTTGTTTTATTTAACATATGACTGTTACAATAAAATAAAATAAAAGGTTACCTCTTTTCTTCAGCTACCTCTAAAATTGCATTTTTCAAGTTATCTTCGGTAAGTTCTTCGAAATAAAGTCTTTGACCAATTTCATGATAAAGGTATTTTTCAACGTTATACCACTGATCTCCTAACATTGGTATACCAAGGAGAGGAACACCGGCTATGATTGCTTCGTCAGTAGACTGTAGGCCTCCTTGTGTTATAAACAATTTAATATTTGGATGTCCTGAAATCATATCGGTTTAAACTAAAAGAAGACTCAATAAATATTATTGCATACCGTTGAATATTGAAAAACGGAAATGCGCCTATTGTGAATTTAGAGCAATGAAGAGAATTCATTGATTAATAATGATATTTTTGACAGGCGCTGAATATATTCAAAACGCATAATATAAGAGGAATGTTTTTTGCTGAACACACAAGCAAAATAAAAACTAGAATATTAATTTGATTAATATTAAAACATTTCATACTTAACAAATCAGCTTGTGGTAGCCATTTATATACTTTTATGTTTTTCGATTTTACAGCGCTATCATTATCCCGTTTCCAAATAACATTATAAGGTAACCGAGAAAGAACTTTCTCAAACATTGCCATTTTATCCTGCGGCAGCCAAGATAATTGGACATTTGTTCCAAAGCTAAAGTAAACCACGCCGTTGTTAGATGAATCCAGGTATTGCTGGAGATTCTAAAAAATCGTTTAATTATTCAACTTTTTTTTAAACACGTTGGACTTAGACAGGAAATGTAGTTTATAGACACAATTGTAAGCTATAGTAACATTGTTTACGTGAGTTTCTAGTTATGAATCAACTCCCATTTTCAATACGCGAACATGTTTGCGGATGTGATTAATGCGTTCTTTTCTTTTGACAGCAGAATTTACGATTGCAATATTTAAAAAAAAATATAGCCTATTAGATAACGCATAAATGATGGAAAACTACAGACCTTTGTAACAGAGGCTAATTAACTTCAAGGACAACAAATAACTACTGGTCAAGAATCAACAAGGTTTTTTCACAATAATAGCTTATATAATTTAATGACAAGTAAATTTGTACGATAATTACGTTGTATAGCAAATATTACACATAAGCTAAGACAAAGAATCTTACTAATGTTCATCATCATCATCCTGCGTATCCTACTCCCGTAAGGTCGGCACAACGGGGTTTGTCCTCCAAATAACTCTGTCATACGTTATCTCAGTCATCACTCCCTTTTTGATCACGTCACCTTTCACGCAATCTCAATCTCTTTATAGGTCTACCTCTACCGGTGTACCTTTCCACACTCATAACTAACGTTCTCCTTGTAAGTAACATGCGATTGATCCCTCCTGATAACATGCCCATACCATGCTAACCTTTTACTCCTTACCTTCTCTACCACTGGGGCTACTCTCAAACTTAATCTAATATACTAATTTCATAGAATCTTACTAATGTTATAAATGCGAAAGATTATATGGATGTTTGTTAGAGTTTGTAGCCTAAACTGCTGAACGAATCTCGATGGAAGTAAGATTGTGAGTAATTTAAAATACCCGATTTACCTTTGGTAATTTCTGAGGTGACTTCATATGTAATCCACCCATATGTATGACATTTGGTGGTACTGGAATATTTCCATGCCAAATAGGATTTATATTTATGAACAACATGTCGACATAATTTTTCAAAACACTCAAAGGCGGAATGTCAGGTCCGAAAAACTTTTGAAGCATTCGGTTCTCCTTTTCTTCTCTTGTTTTCAATTCATGATGAATTACCAACTGATTGTAGAGCTCATGTAACTTTTCTACCAAAGTCAAATTGAAAAGTCTCTGTCGAAACAAATTGTGATACAATACAGGGTTGGTTAGTATTCCCATTATATTATAACTTTCTACATATGGTCCGAATGAACTTATTAACACTGTTGGTGCTTTAAATATATGCGATATTGCTAATGCTTGAGGATACATCGATTCTATTAAAAGCAAATCGAATTTCTCTTTAGTACTTATAAGATCCTGGACTTCTTTTGTTTTCATTAGTTCCTCAAAACTTGCAGATACAAGATCCATTATACCTTTTACTTGATTTAATAAGTCCCAATTACTTCCAGTTACGTGAGACGTAAAGTATTTGTTCAACGCAGCGTAAGACCTTTCGTGCACGTCGACTTCTGTTAGATTTTCATGTCCACCTTTCGGGTACATTGGGTCAGGAGTGACAACTGTGATACGATGTCCTCGTTTAAGTAACTCTAATGTTAATGGACGGAACACAACTTGGTGACTAATTGAAGGACAAGGATACACTGCTAAAACGTTAGCTGATTTAACAATATCTATAACCACTAATAGCATAATCGTACAAAATTTCATTTTTTATAATTCTACGTTGCTTCCACTTCCTAACAAAACAATAACCACACAAACTTTTTTTATTTTACTATAGTGAACTGATGAAACAGCTTAACACTGCTGCTTCATATCTTCAAATGGAATATAAATTACGGTTTGCAGAACAATTACGACTTGTCTTTACAAAGACTTGTAGTATGAATAAATTATCATGGTTACGTGTACCCTATTAAATAGAAGTAAGCAATAATTTTGCCACGATGCATAGGAATTGATACCGTGACGACTGTAAATAATTAGTCACATTTGTGTATTCAAGTATACATAAGTTTTTCTTTTAGTTCATGTTATTTCATTCAGAGCTAATCACATCTTAACATCTATAAGGCAAACCGTGGGTTAGAAAAATAAATAAATCCATATTAGATTTTGTTGAAAAATACAACTGTTTTTTGGTTCATTGGTTATTTGACTGGATAATTTTAATTATATTTACTTAGTATACAGAAAACTAAAGTTTTAAATATCAAGACAGTCGATACAAGTACAATAAAGCAATAACAAGCGATGAACATAATTAAATCTAGTTGCAGGAACTCAGTCCAGGTAATGTTGGCAATAGGTGCTCTCAGGTGCTTGGCACCGCCGTGTCTCAGCACGTAATCAATCCACCAGATAGCTCGCTGCAGCGGCGCCTCCGGTTGATCGGCCATCAGTGAACGGAGACGGACTATGTTTTTTTTATATCTGAAATTTAAAGTCATCAGAATAATTGAGAACTTTTTTTAATTTATAGGTAAAGTAAATTACATTTTTCTTTCTAATTTCTACACCTCCTAAAGTATCACGACTGAAGTTATTAAAACAATTATTATTTAAGCTTTCTTTTTGTTTTTTATTTTTATTTCTAGAATTTTCGAATATAGTAACGGATACGCTTGAAGGCGAGAAGGATGCACAGAATCTGTTTCTTTCTATGTCCAAAGTATTAGCATTTGTTATTCAATTGTTTTATGCAGATGCGTATGGAAATTAATATTTATTACACATGAGATAAACTGGCAGTTCATATGCTAACTTTTACTAAAAAGGAAAGCAAATTCGAACTTTGGCAAATATCCGTTTGAATAAGGATGAGGAGTAACAATTTGTTTTAGAAGCTTACTTTTCGCCTTCGGCTACTTCTAATATCGCATTTTTTAACATGTATTCTGTAATATCTTCGAAATCAACTTTCTGTCCAATACCATGCTTGATATATTTCTCGACGTTGTACCACTGGTCTGCTAGCAATGGTACTCCAAGGAGAGGAACACCAGCTATGATCGCTTCGTCAGTAGACTGCAAGCCTCCCTGTGTTATGAACAATTTAACATTTCTATGTCCTGCAATGTGTAGAGAAATTTTATTAATTTTATTACAAATGTTTTGGGTGCGGTTTGATGAAAGGTGTCTTTGCATTTTCTTTCTGGTTCATTGATATTTTAGAATTTTTACCCGTTGGTTATAGTTCCAACTTACTCAATAAATCCGCTTGCGGTACCCATTGGTACACTTTTATATTGTCAGATTTTATAACAACGCGATCGTTATCTCGTCTCCATATTACATTGTATGGTAATTGAGAAAACACGTTTTCGAAAATTTGTATTTTTTCTGGTGGCAGTAAAGTCTGAAGATTTACATTTGTACCAAAACTAAAGTATATGACACCATTTTCTGAACTGTCTAGTAGTTGTTGGAGATCCTGGAACAAAGACATGCAAACTGTAAAGGCGGGTGTACAATTTAGATTAAACTATCGCACAACTGTTGTGCGATTGTCGATTGTTTCTCAGCCAATATAACTGTTTAGTTGCAAAACTAAAAAAGCCAGAGAAGAGGCGTCAGTCCCAGTAATTATATTGTAAGGTCTAATTTTTTAACATTGTAACAATAACACGGACTTAAGAACGAAAAAAATTATAATAAAAATTACCTGGGGTAAAGTTTTAGGTGTGCGTGCTTGTACTTGCAAACCACCCATATACACAACGTTTGGTGGTACTGGGTGATTACCTTCCCAAATAGGATGCAAATTTACAAACAACAAATCAACATAATTTTTTAAAACACTTATCGGTGGTGTGTCTGGTCCAAATATATTCTTGAGCACTTCATTTTCCTTTTCCTCTCTAATTTTAACTTCGTAATTAATAACAATCTGATTGTATACTTCTTTTGCTTTTTCTAATAACGTTAAATTGTAAAGCCTCTGTCGGAACATACTGTGGTATAAAATAGGATGTGTTGGAATTCCCATTAATTCATGAATACCTAAATACATTCCAAAAGAACTTATTAATATAGTTGGTGCTTTTATTACGTGAGATATTGCCAATGCCTGAACATAAATTGCTTCAATCAATATCAAGTCATACGTTTCATTATTATTATTGATAACGTTTTGAACTTCTTCTGTTTTCATTTGTTCTTCGAAACTGATTGAAATAAGATCCATTATACCTTTAACTTGATTAATTAAATCTGATTTGCTTCCCGTTACATGTGACGCTAAATATTTTTTAATTACTGAATATGATATATCATGTACATCTATTTCTGTTAGATTTTTATGTCCACCTTTCGGGTACATTGGATCAGGAGTGATAACTGTCATTCGATGTCCTCGTTTAAGTAACTCTAATGTCAATGGACGGAACACAACTTGGTGACTGATTGAAGGACATGGATACACTGATAGAATATTGGCTGGTTTAACAAAACCAACGATAGTCATAATTATCAAAATCACACAAAACTTCATTGTTTATACTTTTCACTGTATGTTGTATAGTTGTTATACACTGAAATCAGCAGCTATTGTAAAAAATTACATAACACTAGTTTAGTACTTTTGAAGAAATATACATCTATACCAATATTATAAAGAGAAAAGATTTGTATTTTTGGATTTTTGTATGTATTTGATGCATTCAAAAACTACTGGGCCGATTTAAAATATTCTTCCATCATTAGAAAGGTGATTTATCTATAAGTAACATTGGCTATGTTTTAATAATATTATTTTTATTATCACGCAGACGAAGTCGCGAGCAACAGCCAGTTGTGTATATTTTTGACGTCCAGTATTATGTTTATTCTGCTAATTGTAAATACATTTTTTACCACTGTTTTATCTTACTGTATAATGGATAGATTTAAATCATTTACTTGCTAGACTGTAGAAATTCATATTTTTAAAACATTCACAGTCGTCTGTTAGTAAAGAAACTGTCTCGAAATCAAAAATAACTTTAGTAATAGTAATAAATTTAATAATATTTATAGCCTATACTACTCAGTAATAATGTTAAATCCTGATTGTGAAATAATTAATGAAATCGGCCAAGTATTTATTGAGTTTATTTGTTTCATAGAAAAAATGAAATCTTCCCTTTTTATATTAGTGTAAACAATCTTAACTTCGTTTATATATATTCTATATTCAAAACTAATAGATGATATCAATTTTACCTTTATCTTGAAAACTAACTCTCTTCCTTTCCCGAAAGCTAAATACTTCTTGGTATTTAGAATCTCAGTAATATAGAAACACACAAAACACTGCAAAGTCGTTTTATTCGATTAACACAATTTTATAAATGGATAAATCACTTATAATTCTATACAACACATCGCCTTCAATTTAGATTAGACATTTAATGACACATAAAGAGTATATTAGAGGAAGTTTGAGAGTAGCCCCAGTGGTAGAGAAGGTAAGGAGTAAAAGATTAGCATGGTATGGGCATGTTATGAGGAGAGATGAATCGCATGTCTCAAGAACATTAATTATGAGTATGGTATACTGGTAGAGGTAGACCTAGAAAGCGATGGATAGATTGCGAGAAAGGTGATGTGATCAAAAAAGCAGTGATAACTGAGATGACGTATGATAGATTTGCGTGGAGTACAAAAACCTGTTGTGCCGACCCTACAGGAGTAGGATAAAGTGGATGATGGTGAGTTTAAATAGCTTATAAAACGTAACACTTAAAAGGAAAAGCTAATCACTATATTAATATATTAAATACTAAAATGCGAGGAACTAAATAAGTTAACACGTTACTTTGTCAGCGGCGTTACTTGAATACCTAATATATCTTTAGTGTTCTTATTGGATGATAACCTATGCGACATTCCAGGATAAACACGTATCGTGTATCAACTTGTGTAAATTATAACTGCATACTTAAAAAAAATTGAAAAACGGCTCAACTCACGAATAAAAGAAAGATGAAGAACAGTGATTTCTTTCAGCTTTAATGTAGAAGGAAAAATTGACCCCCGACCTGTCACAGGAACTTAGTTCGTGATAATGTCTCAAGAATATTAAACAATTTAATTGCATATTTATTGTTGTATTTTACTTGCTTAATGTCATACTCTAGGCTGGCAACGCACCTGTAGTTCCTCTGGTGTTGTGGATGTCCAAGGGCGTCGTTGAACACCTTTGTGTTCCCGCCGCTTGTTTGCCCCCTTCTCTTATAAGAAAAACGAACAGATAACCGAAAGGTATCGAAATAGTATTTCAAGCGTAATTCCATTCATATTTTTCATAGTGACATGAAGCGAGTGTAGCATTCGTTTGTGCTGATGCGTTGGCTATCTAATCAATACAGGAGCGTGCTAACAGAAAGAGTATATCCGCTACTTACATGCGTCCATCCTTTCCAAATTCGCTTCCCTTCATATTCTTGTACTATGAAGTAAAAGGACTAAAGTTAGGCTTCTGCATTAGACGAAACGCGGTATTACTTCTTCTTCATGCCTGTATCCTGGTCATGGTATACCAAAGATGTTAATACGGGCCCTAGATACCATTTCCCTTAAATTACCCTTTAAAATTTGCTCTTACTGCAGAGATGTAGAATTTTAAGAAATATATACTCGTACTTCAAGTTTATAATCGTTATCTCTACCTACACTAGGTTACAGTGCATATTGTTTTTTATTATCATTTTTAGGATATGTTACCAAGTCACAGGGTCATCTAGCTTCGTGATAATCGAAACAAATGTTGGTGTATGATGTAGTCTATCTTGCCTTCTTTTATTCGCGATTTCGTTCGCGTGGAATTTAAAAATATGCAATGTTACCCTATGATAACGTAGCCTTATATGAGTAAAATAATTTTTGAAATCTGCATAGTAGTTTTTGAGTTATTTCGATGCATACAAAAATCTAAACCTTTACTCTTTATAATATTGGTACCGATTAAACTTTTAGCAAAACTTCATACGTGCAGAATTAATTTCAGTCACCTCCGAACACATTCTGAGAAGACAAAATTAACCAATGTCGGATGACGTCACGGAGATAACCATCGTCAATCGACAAATCATTACCAAACTGCTTAGAACATTTTTAATCTAATTTAAAGCAAACAATAGTTATACTAACGAAAAACTTCAATTAATCTGATAAAGTTGGGAGGGAAATAACTATGCTTTAAGTAATTACTGGTTAATAATCTCAGCGGGTTCGAGCAAATGGATGCGAGTTATCGTTTCTCATGCGGGAGGATTGGAATAAGCTGCTAACGACTGTATTCACGTCGAAGGGTAAATGCATTTACTAAACAAGCGAGTACTATATTTAGACATATTCATATAACATCAGACCCAACTTTATTCCCTTTTTATTTTAAGAAGAGGATGAGAAAGGGACGTTGATTTGACGGTGCAGGAGACGCATAGGAAGCGGAAATATCCTCTTCATGTGCGTATCCTCCTCCATCGATTAAAGGTAGGCAACACTGACGCTATTGCAGATGTCCATAAGTAGCGGTCGCTTCGCCAGTTTGGCGGATTCAAGTGGCCGCTTATTCGTTTGCCATTGTAATATTATAAAAAAGTGGGATCGTGTCATAAGCCAGTGTTATAAAAGTGAGGCTTCAAAAATATTTTTCATCATTAGATTTCTCAGGGTCGTGTAGTTTTATGTTGAAAATTTTAACACAAACATGTCCCGACGGTCCATTATAAGAGGCGTGCGATGAAATAACTTTTGCCAGCAAAGTAGTAACACTTCTAGCATAACGGGCTTTGTGAACTTTCAGCTGAACAAATTAAATTTTGAGGTTAAACGTAGGTTTGTCTTGTTTTAACAAAGGACTTTTTGTAATCATATTTTAAATAATTTGGACATATTTTGATAACATCTAAATAAGTATTTAGTGGGTAATACGAAACAAGAATTTAGAGGAACATATTTTCCTCTTTAGAATACAATCGGAACTGATTGACTTTAAGAGCGGACGCACACCTTTGACTAAACTATTGCAAAGCTATTGGGCGATTGTCGATTGTTTTGCAGCTCATTCAACTGTTTAGTTGCACAACTAAAAATCGAGTGTATGCGCATCTCTAAGTTCATAGGAATCAAACCGAGACTAAACTACTAGTTAGTTTCAGGTTTTAGTTCTTAAACTGCTATAAGTATCCCATTATTAGTGGTTTAAATTACGATCACATTTACACAAATATGTAGTACCTTTGAACATGTAGCCGCAAAGCTACTGTTAATTTTTCAACCAACAAATTAGATTTTACTATGACAAAAGTCTTTGAGATAAGACCGATCATAAAGTTGCGAGAGTTTCAACAAAGTTTAAACTTCGAGGCTTACTTAAAGTTGTCGTCGTCTCTAATAAGAATCAAGAATTCACAATTTCAAACTAATAACGTAGGTTTTCATGGGTGTTTTACTTTATATGTCGCAGTCTATTGAAAGTAGTTGAATGTCGTCTTTTTAAACAAAAAAAAAATACTGGCTTGTTAATTATTCCAATAGAGAATCAGGAACTGTAATGATGTTTGATTAAAAAAAAACAGAGTTGCCGGAATTCGAAATCCAATTAGACGCTGGTCAAATTGTTTGTATCTACCTTACTCGTTGCATCCACTCGTGCGTGTAACTCAATTATCTACGTGTTCTACTTTTAGCTCCATTGTGTAGATTATAGTATTTTCTGTTCCGTATAAAAAAAAAATCTCCAGATAACTTGTATGTATTGGTTTGAACGGACATGTTTTTCTTAGAAATATCTCACGAATGTTTCATAACGTCTACGGATGAAGTATTCTATCGAAGTAGACCTTGTCAACTTAAATCCACAAATTGACAACCCAACGACATCTGTCTTGTGATATACATTGTTATCCCAAAGCCTCTTGTAATGACATCTCTTAACGCAAAGAAAATGTTTTGTAGGTTATTTTTAACTCGTACAAAAAAAAGATTTCCTGTTCCTTATTCATATAAAAATGTCAGTATGACGAGCGATTTGCAGAATAAATTTGTCCGCTTAAAATGTTACTATCTTATAGCATAGCTTAATGGTGATAGAATTTTTGATTTTGGTCCAATAGTTTTTGAGTTATTTCAAAACATACGAAAGTACAAACTTTGTAATATCAGTATAGATATGCACATAATGCAGTATTACGATACTGCAAGGAATATATACTACCTAAATCATAGTGTACATTAACAGCTAAGTTAACTATCTAAGCGCCTGACGCTTTAATGTAAGTTTAATGCCCATCATAAAGCTCACGTTAATGTCAATAATTAAGTCCGCAAGCATAACTCTGAGTGGAAATTACTGAGAAATGAGACGTGCATGATTAATTTAGATTTCACTCTGATGCTACAATTTAGAATTAGCGTTGAAATAAAGAAAAATGAAATTAAAAACGAGATGTGAGTGTAAACCTATTAAGCTAAATACAGTCAAATTTGAGCTACATAAATGAATTGTGTCAATCTTACGGCCGAATACTGAAAGGAAATTTAAATGTTTAACCGCGTTTTAAATGATAATGCCTAAATAAACTCTAAGTTTCATTAAAATTTCAACGCCTGTCAGATTTAAGCGGCACTTATCAAGCACATTTTTTGAGATTTATTTCATGTTCAGGCCTTATTTCGTCACTTTAACCTTTTGTTATTAAGATATTTTTTTACATTAAAACACTATCCAAAGATGGATTAGACCGTTTAAAATTAATTTAAGATGACACCTATTGTGGTAGAGTTTTCTTCGCCGCCACGTGACAACTTAAACGTTGTTTACTTTAATAAAACGCAACTGTGTTTGTAGCGTTCTCCTTAGTGCGTGTTTAATTCATGCGTTGTTCACGCCATACTGCGTGACACTGAATAATGGCACATGTTCATCTTAAGTAAGAAGTAAGTTAACAATGGAAAACATTGAAAACGTTTGCATGCAGCATTAGCGCCTACAATAATTTGGAAAGAATATTTGATATTTTAATTTAGCAGGCGCTATTATGATTTATGAGAATAACTTTTGGAGACTTGGAATTTCTTATTTGAATTTCATTTGTTTGAAACTTCATGTATGTTATCTCTGAACATTAATTACAAAATTTTACTTCCATACTGCCAATACTCGAACAATAAATTATACTTTACAAAGACGTAGTCTTTCTTAAAGGTACAACTTTGCGCGTTGAGAATGAATTTGTTGGTATCGATATAATATTCAGATAAATAAATTAAAAACAAATAAAACTCAAATAATAAATAATCGATTTCAAAACTTTACTAAAAATTACAATCAAAATCAGAATTAAAATCTATACTATTATAATAAAGCGTAAACACACACTTCTTTGTTGCCTAAGATGTCTAGGCTATATATTTCACGCCATTAAACTTAAGAGGTAAAAATTTTGGATAAAAAGCCTAATGTAGAAAAGAGACCATAAGTTGCTGCCAATATCAAGAAAGAAAGATTGCTAGTTTGTCATGTCATGTCATTTTTACATTTGCTATTGATAATTTGACAAATGTAAACAATACAGTAAAATTTTCATAACTTCATGCGGATGAAGCAGCACGGGAACAGCTAATTTTGAAATAGGTTAAAATGAAAATGTAATTAAGAAACGAAAAAAATGTTTGTTTTAGTTTACTTGTGTATGAGTTTTCTGTTAAATAT
>NW_013524934.1:2411434-2413256 GCF_000836215.1 Papilio polytes
TTTCACGCCATTAAACTTAAGAGGTAAAAATTTTGGATAAAAAGCCTAATGTAGGAAAGAGACCATAAGTTGCTGCCAATATCAAGAAAGAAAGATTGCTATAGTTTGTCATGTCATGTCATTTTGACATTTGCTATTGATAATTTGACAAATGTAAACAATACAGTAAAATTTTCATAACTTCATGCCGATGAAGCCGCACGGGAACAGCTAGTTTTGAAATAGGTTAAAATGAAAATGGAATTAAGAAACGAAAAAAATGTTTGTTTTAGTTTACTTGTGTATTAGTTTTCTATTAAATATATCTACCGAACATTGTCCTCAATGTTTTTTTTTTTGCCGATCGAGTACAATCAATTGACCCAATGAGGAGATAAATCCCATAGGGCCGACTGATTACCCGTTTACATTATGCAATTATTGATTTACTTGCAAACAGTTAGCTACAAGTATGGCCAGTTAAATACAAATGAAGCCTTAGACGTCGCCGGCCTATGAACAAAGCTGCGTCAAAGGGAGGCTGCCATTATTATTGTATTTTTTTCATAGTAGTTCTTTTATCTATTTCGTACTTATCTCTAGGAGACGGCATTTGTCCTTCGCTAACACATACCACCCTCAGCGAAGGCGACATTGTCATATTTAAAGGGTGATAATTTAAAATTACTAAATGAGGCTGAGGTGTATTGGCTTTTACAGCCCTAAATTTACTAATTGTTTAAATTATTAGTCCCCTTATTACTGTAAATCTCTTTGTTACATAACATTTCTGTCTGAATTGTAGAGCGGGCGCACACCTTTAACTAAATTATCGCACACTGTTGTGCGATTGTCGATTGTTTCGCAGCCAATTCAACTGTTTAGTTGCCCAACTAAAAATCAAATACTTCCATATAAGCTCCAAGGAATCAAAGCAACTAAACAGTTGTGCGATACTTCGGTTTCGACGCACGCTCTTACACGACTTTTAAATGTCATTTGTTCCTATTTAGTTGAACTTTCAACTGAACCCATTGTTCGTAAAATTTAACTAATTCTGTTGAAAAGTTAATTCATCTCTCCAAAGAATAAACTTTTTGGCAACATGATTACGTAGATAAGAGAAAGAAGAGAAAGGTGCATTTAGTTTGAATAAAAATGTAATTATGAATATATATACCTTAACAGCCATTTCTAAATTAAATTTTATTAGGTCACAGTATAATTAGTTAGTCGGCTTTATTAGTTTTTAAATATAATAATGACATTTAGTTTCCTCTTTGGTCTTTTTCGCACATTAGGGCTTTTATCTAAAATATTTAGCACCTAAGTTTAATGGCGTGAAAATATATAGCCTAAAGCGTGACGTAAGTGTAGGGCTTTTTATTAAAAAAAGATTTATTCAAAAATATGCTGTAATTGCTAACATCTTCAGCAACAAAGAAGTGTGTGTTTATGCTTTATTATGATAGTATAGATTGACGTTACTGTAAAATAAAGAAACAAAATCCGATATTTCCATCACATATTTTACACCTTCGATTTTTATCAAACAATTTACAATTTGGTGTGACAGGCTCTTAGAATTTAAACAGCATTTCCTATTTACTTTTTAATTTTTGATAACTCGGGTATAAAAATAATTTCTTTACAACACAATATAATATAACAAGGAACAATCCGACAATAAAACAAAAATAACTTATTGTGAATAGAATTAATTCAACATGGTAATATTGATACCACGACAAATTTGCGGTCGGTGTTCGTAAGTGTTCAGCTCCGCCGTGTCGGAGTACGTGTTCTGTCCACCACACGGCTCTATCGAGTGGCTTCTGAATTT
>NW_013524934.1:2413447-2418893 GCF_000836215.1 Papilio polytes
AAGATGTAATCAATACTAATATTATAAAAAGGAAAACTTTGTTTGTTTGATTGTTTTGAATAGGCTCAAAAACTACTGGGCCGATTTTAACGCTCACCGTTAGAAAGGTAATCTGTAACATAGGCTATATTTTTCAATTCTTTTCGTTATTTTTAAATTTCACGTGGACGGAGTCGCTGGCAAAAGCTAGTTGTAGATAATTTCCATTGTTTATTTAATCTTAGTTACTAAATCTTTACATAAATGTTTGTAATACCTATGCAAATATTTACTTCTTAACAATTGTCTTTCATTAAATTGATGTATATGTTTGTAGAAATCTTTTAAATTTATAAATGGATAAATTACTATTAACATAAGTTTACAGTGGTAGAAGCCATTTGATGCAATGGGTAGGTTCGCTCATAGCTATACCATGACCACACAGAAGACAGGCGTGGAGTAAAAATACGCGTTTCGATGACTAACAACGCCGGTGGACTATTGCAGACCCTTAGACCTTCCCACTTTTTTCATATAACGAAAGGATGGAAAGGGGATGATGATTTGAATGAGGGTGGAACGCATAGAAAGGGTGATAAAAGGAAGGCAACCGATCATCGATTGCTGATGTCCATCGGTAGCTGTCGCTTCTCTGTTTCGACAAGTTCAGTTGGCCGGTTGTTTGCTACCTTATGAATATAAGTAAGTTCGTACCTTTCATCTTCAATGACATCTTTAATAGCGTTTAAAAGATTATCTTCAGTAAGAGTGTCCAAATCCAGTCTTACTCCGAGTCCGTGATGTACATATTTTTCAACATTAAACCATTGATCTCCGAGCATCGGTATCCCTATTAATGGAACCCCCCCTGTTATAGCCTCATCTGTCGATTGTAAACCTCCTTGTGTTATAAATAGTTTGATTTTCGGATGTCCTATAAAAAATATTTAAAGAAGACTATCTATTTCATTTGTTCTCTCTCATTTACTTTAACACTATTACTTAAAATTCATATTTGATTTCTTCTTTCATCACTTCTTTGTTTGATCACTATTCTATACATGGGTATAAAATATACTTACTTAATAAATCTGACTGTGGGAACCACTTCATAACTTTGACATTAGAAGGCACGTTGTAAGCCATTTTAGACTGCCATTTCCATAATACAGTGTATGGAAGCTTAGAGAAAACGTTTAAAAATATTCTGATCTTTTTCGGCGGTAATAAAGCAGGATCTACGTTAGTGCCGAAACTAAAATAAATAACACCGTCCTTTGAAGCATCTAGTATTGAAGTCAGTTCCTGAAATAAGCCACAGATAACTATATTAATATTCTCTGATGGTTCAATGATGATCAATACTAGCTGTCGGCTGTCACTACGTCCGATCTTCCCGACTATGCTCTACATCTATGCAGAATTTCACGGCGATAATTTTAGCCGTTTTGAAGGTACCTCGTAACAAACATCTATCCCTTCATGCAATATTTTGCATTTATAATAGTTGTAAATTATTGATTATTAAATTCCTTACGCGTGGTAATTCTTTTCTCGGATTTTGGTGTAGTCCTCCCATATATATTAAATTAGGTGGTACTGGTCGATTGTTGTCCCAAATAGGATGTATATTTAAAAACAACATTTGCACGTTATTCTTTAACGTAGCTAGTCCTGGAAAGTTTGGACCGAAGATCCTTTTAAAAGATTTATCCAGCTTCTTTTCCTGATTTTCAAATAGTCCAAACATTTGATAATGGTTGTAATATATTTCTTTCAATGTTTCCCATGTTGTTAAATTGTATAGTTTCTGTCTTATAGGTAATGGATAGAATATTGGATCATTCGGTGCACCAAGTAATTCATAATTTCCGATTAGACCACCGAAAGAACTTACTAAAATAACTGGTGCTTTATAAACATAGGATAAAGATAATGCTGGCATAGCACAAGCTTCCAGAAGAAGTATATCAAATGTCACATTCTTATTGTTAAGGATTTCTTTAACTTCCTTCACTTCTAATTGTTTTTCAAATATAACAGCTATCGAATCAAATGCTACTTCCAGTTGTGTTGCCAAATCATCTTCATTTCCAGTCGCAGTTTCTAGAAATTTTTCCCAATAACTGTAAGATATTTCATGAACATCTATTTCTGTTAATCCATCTGGTGTTTGATCTTTTGGAAAAGCTGGATCGGGTGTAACCACAATCACTTCATGACCTCGTTTTGCCAATTCCTGTGTAAGTGGACGAAACACAACTTGATGACTAATTGATGGTATTGGAAAAAATGCTAATATTTTAGCTGATTCTATTTGATAAAATAAATTTGAACTTATAATAAATAATAAAAACATTTTTACACGTACGTATAACACAAAGGAAGTAATGTAAATGACAGTCACGGTTGTGCCCATCAACGTTATCTCTGCACATCTATTGACGTACAATTATTATTTAATAATATGGAATGAATGCTAGATGCATGTAGTTGTAGTGTTCTTGTATAGTAAAGGGAGGAAGTTTGTAAATTTTCCAACTGTTACCTTTCGTTATTCGTTTCTTGTTTATCAGGAATTTTCTGACCATACTGTTACGCTAATTGCATTTTACTTCAAATTAGTAATAAAAATAACAGCTGCAATACATTTTACATTTATGTTTTTTCTCTCAATTTTATAGTTGCGAAAATTATTGCGTTGGGAGATTTGAGTTTTTACATTTTTTGTGTGTTATATAAAAAAAAAACGGTAGGTAGAAAAAAGGATAGATTGCATGAAATGTGACATAATCAAGAGAGGAGTGATGACTGAGATGGATGATAGAGTTATTTGGAGGACGAAAGCCCGATTCCTCGACCCTACGGGAGTTTCTATTAGAGAAATGTACTTTAGCATTGTTAAATAGTTACGAAAACACAAATGTAATTAATTGAAATCTATGATCTAACCAATATAACCTGAACAGAGTATTTTCCGAAACATAAATTACGAATTTATTTCTTAACCTTTTTTGTATTGATCAAAGATATTAACAATATTACAGGATTATCTTTTAATGAAATATGCTATTAAAAGATAAATTGGTACAACACTAGTTGTACTTTACGTTATTCAACAATAAATAATGGCGTAACAACGCAATTGGTTGTCATTATTTATCTTTGAAGTACTGCATCATTGAGACAAGGAAATGAATAGACAATTCATGTTATACATGTTAATAAAAATTGTATGTATGTTTGTTACATCGAAAGAAATCGTATATCGTAATATTTGTGCGAAAAACTATGTATGTTTGAGGTTATCTCAAATTCGACTTGATTTAGACGATTCTTTTACTGGAAAGTAGCTAATATGTTCAGGAGTAATATTGTTTTTTCGCTCTGACAAAGTCGCTGACAATAGTTAGTTTACAATATGTTGATGATTAATGTTTACTTGCTGATAGTTTCTGCTGATATCTGTATAGAGACATATTATATGTTTTTTTTTTATGAAATTTATATGAGTTAAGGCTATTATGAAAATCGGTTTTTAAGTGGACAATAATTTATTTTAAGTAAAAAAAAAATACGCCTTACTAAAAGTTATATTACTAACACATACCGGTTGTAAATTATAAAAAAACATCCACATAAGCGAATGCCAAAGTAAAAAATATAAGAAAGTGTAATCCGACCAAAAATATAAATAACACCAAAACTATTGCAGAAAATTATAAAAAATAATATTGGCGTATTTTAAAAAGTTTTTGAAAAATCATGAAAACTCAGATTAAAACGCCCCCAGGCTAGGATTTTACAATTTTGATTAGACTTTGTTACTAAAACATAATCTAACTTACGCTAACTAAATGTCTACATTCTGAGTAAGTACATGAACACAATTACAATACACTTTTCAAAAGCAGTACTAACTACAATCTATTCAGTAAATTTATACTTGGGAATCAGCGCAAATGACTGATTAATCACTTTATATGTAACATCACTATGTTTATGTATAACTTATCTTTAGTCAATTAAGAGAAAACATTAATTAACAATGCAACGTATAACACCCGCTAATCTGGATAACATGTGGTTCTAGTTCATGAGACATTTGCCTTTAACATGACAAGCAGATTAGGTAATTAATAACGAATAATTAGTTAAAGCGAGTGTGTACTGACATCTAAATGTGTTCAAATACCGCATCCATCAAAGCGTCATTATTGAATTTGTCCTAGTGTCGGTCATTTGTCGAAATTAGACCATGACCTAATTTTTTTTCGTTGTTTTGGATTTCCACCTTTTGATCATGTAACTTCGCAGAAAATGATAGCACCAGGTAACAATGGAGTGTATTACCATTGCAGTAGAATCGCCGCTACTACCGTTTGTCCTCAGAGATTTTTTTATAATAAAAGGTGGCAAACGAGCAAGCGGCCACCTGAATTCACTGAAATGGAAAGCGACCGCTGCCCATAAACATCCGCAATTGCAGATGCGTTACCTACCCTTCATTGACGGAGGCGAAGACGCACATAAAGAGGACATTTCTCCTTCCAATGCGTCTCCTCCACCATTGTATAAACCTTAAAAAAAAAACAGAGTTTTAAGGCGAAATTACATATGCCAGTATAACGCGGTAGTAGCTAGCATACCAGACACGTGCTATTGGCACAATATGTTCGTTACGTTCTCACCTCGACCCCTCTTTAAATTTATTTGTTCGTAGCTCCCACGAATTCAAATATCGAGTAAACTTGCATCCAAGTGCTGGGATAAAAAATTAGCATTCACGCATACCAGTAACTGGCACACCTGTACCTGTTATACTGAGTTTGTCAGTATATGTTCCCGGCCTCATGTTAGGAACATTTCCCAGAGCGATTGCAAACAAAGGAAAAAAAAGAAATTGACAAGTCATCATTGTTACTCAGCGTTACAAAAGACCCTATCGAATTAATTCTGTTTGTTATCTTTTTCCGATACACCTTTAATCCGGTTCCTGAATTAAATGCGATATAACAAGGGTCGACGATTACAATAGAGCCTATGACACAGTTCGTTTAATACGACTTCTATTTAAATGCACTGATTTCTTTTGAAACAAACATCTATAAGGAAATGAAAAACAGATTGAAAATTAAAAACAATTCACATTAATTCACAACAAGAAAAACAGATTGAAAAGCGAAAATATTACAATTTCGTCGTTACCTTAATTATTAATTACAATGTTAATTTTTGTAATTAATAACTGGATTTTAAACTCTTCTTCAACTGTTTAATTACCTCTTGTAATGTTAATGATTTTCGTTAGAAATATTATTGCAAGTTTGGCAAATTCATTTGCAACATTTTACTCCTGTTATTTTCATATGAAATTAAAATGAAAATTATATTTAAATTTTACCAATGAAAAGAAAAATAATCATCCAAAGCTTTTATCTACCTACTTTTCAAACAGCCCTGA